>NC_136067.1:1166986683-1167140456 GCF_964261635.1 Lissotriton helveticus
CTAAAAGAAACTGGGTGATTGTGAAATGAAATTCTGAAGTATGAAAGATTTTAGTGGGAAAAGGTCAAAATGACAGAACATAGTGATGTTGGATCTGTTACACTTTGGTTGGGAAAAAACTGAAGCCATTGCCTGCGCAAAGCATGATAGGAAGTTTGCTAGCTTAAAGGTGCAGTGTCAAAATTCTGCACTATAGAACAGCTATCTGACTCGATATCTCCCATTATTTTTCCCCTTTTACTTTTAATGGGAGGCAGGAAAGTTAACCAAACAGCTGTTTTCCCTTTAATACATTTTTTAAGCTGAAAGGGCTTTTTATAAGACCGAACAGTTTCTAGATTAAACCAAACCGAATTTGTTTAGAAAGCTATATGAACATTTCAGACATGGGTCCCTTCCACTATGTACCTATATGTCAAAATGGGCGTTCTCAGTTAACCCGATGGCTTGCTTGTCCTGTGGTTATGGAGAAGAAACACTGTGGCCATGCTTTTTTATTTTGTCCTGATTATAGTAAGGCCAGGGCGAAATGGCAAATCCCAGTCTGCAGGAATCTAGGAACCAGACAGCAGGTGGAATCTCATAGAATTCTGCAAACAGACGCTAGCAAACACATTGTGTTCGCAGTATCAAGACCCATTTGTGGTGACAGAGGGAGAAAACTGTTCAACTACTAGCATAGAAAGGGTTGTAGCTGTTGATTTGGTTGTATGCCAAACTTACCCTTCATCCCCACCAGGAACTGGGCACACATACCCTCCATACCATTCTTAGGACTGGGTAAATTGTAAATTATTGCATTAGCTTGTTAAGTCCATTAGAGCCCTATGCTGAGCCGATTGGCTGATAGCTTGTTTTTGACAACTAATGTTTTTTTGTAACCTCAAATATGTACAATCAATTTTACTGTTTTATATGGTTATGGGTAGCATTTTATAACTGCTTTTGTTGTATTCACATGCCCTTGCCTGCCCTTGTATCCTTTCTTCACAATTTCAAAAATGCTGTGCTGGTTTTGTGATTTTGCTATATATATATATATATATATATTCACTGAAAAAAACATAGGTTTCAGTCACGTTATAGTTAGGAATTAGCATTTAAAAAACCTTAGAAATTCATGGGAAAAACAATAGGTTTCACACATGTTATAGTTAGCTGGACATTTCACTCATACAAAAGCATTGAAATTCCCCCGTTATAGTTAGTTCAGCTAACTATAACTCGCTCGCCCGCAATGCACTGCTGATGACATCACATATTACATCACTCATTACATGGTCAGTGACATCACTCATGACATCACTGATGACATCTCAAATGACATCACTGATGACATCACTGAAGACATCATGTGTCATCGTGTTATGATTGTGGCTGTTCCACTCCAAGGCTGACCTGGTCTGTATGTTTCGCGTGAAATCTGATGCCATTTGTTGTCTGGAGGTGCATGTTGCAGCATCTCTATGTGATTGTCACCATATTTGTGCCTGTGAAGCAGTGGCCACACGTGGAAATACGGCAGGAAGCTCTTTATTCGGACTGGAATTGGCATGAGGCATTTCGGCCATCTCGTTCTTCTTCAGATGCCTTTGTGTCCAGGTTGCTCCCACACCCACGTTTTTCAATCACCTGCACCTTTCCCATTGGTGGGAACATGCTCCACCCAGTTCTGTTACTTGTGTACCTGTTGCAACAGATATAAACTGCAACTCCCAGAGTTCATTATTTCAAGTAGGTACTACACGGGGTTTAAAATATGATGCCTCATTGAGCTGGCGTGGTGCAGGGAAAACCGTGATGTGGCCAAATGTAAAATCCTGATTGGTGTACAATCCGAAGGCTTCCTCGAGTCCCCAGACGTTCTAGCCCCAACATTCAAGTGTGCACCGGGCAGGGGCAGGAAGAACAATGTATCCTGTCACTTCGTGCAGTCACGAACTGCTATGCAGCCGCACTTGCATCGCTTGCGCCGTGAGGCGGGCTGGGTCTGATCCAATACCTTGGAAAGTGACGAAAACAGCAGCAGCTGCAGAAACCAGTAGAGACCCGGCCAGCTTTCAGAACGGGGCCTCTGTAACGCGCCACTGGCCGACGCGTATAATATCACCAAACAACTCCTCCTATCCTGAGAAGCAGAGGCCACACGGGGAAATACTGCAGGAAGCTCTTTATTCGGACTGGAATTGGCATGATGCATTTCGGCCATCTCGTCCTTCTTCGGATGCCTTTGTGTCCAGGTTGCTCCTACACCCACGTTTTTCAATCACCTGCACCTTTCCCATTGGTGGGAACATGCTCCACCCAGTTCTCTTACTTGTGTACCTGTTCCAACAGATATAAACTGCAACTCCCAGAGTTCATGAATTCATATATATATATATATATATTACCTACTGGCACTTGCGAGTAGGTAGTTATAGTTAGGACCTGGTTTCCATAAGAAAAGCTGTTTTTGATTTGTCAATATCTTTGGCGCCGTTTTGACGGATCTTCATGAAATGTTCAAAACTAATGGGGCGGACCAGTCAACTCCTGTCTTGAAAGTTTTGGGGTGATTCGTCAATGATTCGGGGGCCGAGAAAAAGGGGGGGTCTCAAAATGCATTTTCCCCATGTTAATTTCCATAGAATTTTGACAGGTTACAGCCCGAACTGCTAAACGGAATTACACCAAATATGGCAAAAAGGTAGGTCTTGGTCTTGAAAAAAATCCCAAAATATCGATATCCGGGTGGAGCCTAACCACACATCTCATCATGAGATCTGATTGGCTGTCAGCACTCCAAACCAGGAAGTTTTGGCAGCCATCTTGTGACTCAGTAACCATGTCACAAGAAAACAGTGGAACAAAGATAAAAAACAAGAAAACGGGGCAGGGTAAAAAACCCTCGACCCCCTAGGCCTGCTCAGGGTGTCCCCATGCCCAAAATAAATCATTGAAAAAAAAAATCCGCAGAATTTGCGCTGGGTGCACAAATTCTGCCGAGAATTTTTTTGAAAACAAAGCATGAGCTCTCACGCTTTATGGGTGGGCTAGGTCCCGGGGGCTATGCCTAGTAAATTAAAGTGGGCCGTGGGGGGCCCCCACAGCCCCGGGGAACGCTATCTTCCCGGGGCTTTCTTAATTATATGTGGGGGGACCATCCACCTCCCGGGGCACTGTTTAATTATATGCAGGGGGGCCTCACTTAAAAAAAATGTAAGTGTGCAGGGCTCCTGAACCCCCCTCACTGCCCCAGAGACTACCACCTCCCTGGGGCACTAATTATTTGAATGCAGGGGTCCTTTGCGGACTTGGAAAATGTAGGAAGGGGCGCTGCGCTGCCCCCCTACTGAGCCCTCGATTGCCCTGGAGTCTGCCACTCCCCCCAGGGCCGGCTCCTGCAATGTCCCGGGGTGCCCACCCCAAGGAAATTGCTGTTTGCTATGGCAGGGCGGGAGCACGCCTCCCGCCCTGCCATAGCAAACCCTGCTTTGCTTTGTTGAAGCAAGAGCAGGAAAACCTGCTCTTGCTTCAACCAAGCAAAGCAGGATTGCTTTTGAGCAAGGGGAGCTGCATGTCAGCAGCTCCCCTTGCTCAAAAGCAATGCTGGCTCCCATAGGAGGCAGGGAGCCGGCCAGGACCGTGGGGGCATTGGGGGTCCCCTCACGGCCCCCATCGCACAGGGCCAGCCACGGGGGATGGGGTCCCTGGGGCCAGGAGTATCCCGAAAGGGGGACCACGTGGCCCCCCTCCCATTAGTTGAAAAAAAAGAATGGCCGGACCCCAGGGGATTAGGTCCCCGGGGCCGAAATCAGCCTAGTGAGGGGGCCACACTCTCCTCAAACCTCTATAATTTTAATAATGGCTAAGCCCCGGGGGATGGGGTCCCCGGGGCCAATTGTGGCCCAGGGAAGGGGTGCCATGCGGCCCCCTCCCTTGTAAATATTTTTAAAAAGAAGAGACCATGCCCCGGGGATGGGTTCCCCGGGGCCAAAAGTGGCCAAGGGAGGGGGACCATGTGGCCCCCCTTCCCTTTAAATATGTGTAAAAAAGGAGGCCATGCCCCGGGGATGGGGTCCCCGCCACGCGGCCCCCTTCCCATTTTTTTTCATATTTGTTTTTAAAATGGGGTCAGGCCCTGGTTGATGGGGTCCCCAGGGCCCCAAACGGGCCTCCTGGCGCGTCCTGAGTTGGGGGATTAGGTCCCCTTGAATACTTAGGGTCCCTGGGGGGCAACTAGCCCACCAGGTAACTCCAATAAGCACCATACAGCTGGATTGCATTAGAGGTGGTCCGAGGCCACACACCTTTATACACCACTCTGCAAACGCACCTCTTGGCATACTGCTGGTGGGGCAATGAGGTCCTGTTGTGTCCTGAGGACCTCAGGATACAAGTGGAATTCATCCCCCGAGCAGCAGTGCCCCAGGAGGCACGTTTGCAGTGGTGTGAAAAGGGGGCTTGGCCTCGGACCACTTCTCTGCATTCCAACTGTGTGGCGCTTATTGGAGGTACCTGGTGGGCTAGTTGGCCCCCAGGGACCCTCAGGATGCAAGAGGACTTCATCCCCCAACCAAGAGCACACCAGGAGGCGCGTTTGCTGAGTTGTGGAGAAAGGGGGCATGGCCTGTGTCCACTCTCAGCAATCCCACTATCTGGGGCTTACTGGCGGTGTCGGGTTGGTTAGTCAGCCCGTAACGAACCCCAGCAGCGAAGAGGAATTCAATCCCCATCTAAGAATGCGCCAGGGAGCGCATTTGCAGACTGGTGGGCAAATGGGACTTGGCATGCTTTGAGAACTTACCATTCCTGCTGTATGGGACTTAGTGTAGGTAAAAGGAGGGGTAGTTGGCCCCTAAGGTTGTCCTTGGGGGCCAACTGCCCCTCCTATTATCTCCAGTAAGTCCTACACAATGGTATTGCTAAGAGGTCTTTGGAGGCCACGCCCCCTTTCCCTTGCACTCTGCAAGTGCACCTCCTGGCACACTATGGATTGGGGTATGAAGTCCACTTTACTTCTGAGGGACTTTAGGTTGCTAAGAAGCCCTCTTGGTACCTCCTGTAAGTCCTTCAGTGGAATTCCTGAGCGCTGGTCAGAGGCCCAGCCCCCTTTCTCCACTCCTCTGCAAACGCGACTAGTAGTTAAAGAAGCATTTGCAATGTAATAGTTTTCGCATTTGTGAGAGTAAGAGATATTGGCATTGTAAATGTAAAATATTTGTACTAATGTTTTTTGGAGCGGAGTGAATGTACATTGTGTGTAGTAGAATTATGTGGTATGTTGTGCAGTGAAATTATGTGGATAGAAAGTATGCAGTATTTAGTGTATAGGAATTATGTGTTAAAGTGAGTAATTATGTGGTATGGTAGTCTGTGTTGTGGAGTGGTAACCTCAGGTTTAGTCTTCCTCGCCTCTATAGAAGTTAAACTATAAACTCAATGAGACAAAAAAAGAAGGAACCACTGAGGAGCACTTCTAGACCTAGTCAAAGGTATGAGCAAGGCCACTGGAATTATGCGACTGTTTGGCAGCACTGATAATTATCAATGTTCCCCATTTGCCGCATATTCTATCATCTGCAGTATAATCTGCAGACTTGAACAAAAAAATCTTGTTTCTAGCTCAAAGGGCTCAAACGTGACCAAAAATGCAGTGACAAGTATTACAGCATGGTGGAAGGTCCTTTGCAAAGCTGGAATGGTCAACTGTTACTGATTGCTAAATGTGGGTGTTAAATTGGTACCAATGGTACGCAAATCACTCTTGCTTCTTTCTGCGCTTCTCTTGCCTCTTTCTGCGCTTCTCTTGCCTCTTTCTGCGCTTCTCTTGCCTCTGTCTGTACTTCACTTCCCTTTGTCTGTACCTCTCTTGCCTCTTTCTGCACATCGCTTGCCTCTTTCTGCACTTCACTTTCGTCTTTCTGCACTTCACTTGCTTCTTTCTGCACTTCTCTTGCTTCTTTTTGCGCATCTCTTGCCTCTTTCTGCGCTTCTTTCTTTCTTTTGGCACTTCTCTTGCCTTTTTGTGTACACCTCTTGCCTGTTTCTGCACCTCTTTTGCCTTTTTTCTCCCCTTATTTTGCCTCTTTTTGCACTTCCCTTGCCCCTTTCTGCACTTCTCTTCCTTCTTTCTGCGCTTCTTTTGCCTCTTTTTGTACTTCTCTTGCTTCTGTCTGCACATCTCTTGCCTCTGTTTACTCCTTACTTGCCTCTTTCTCCACCTCTCTTGCCTCTTTCTGCATCTCACTTGCCTCTCTCTATACTTCTTTTGCCTCTTTCTACATTTCTCTAGCCTCTTATTGCACTTCTCTTGCTTCTTCCTATAACTATTTTGCCTCTTTCTGTATCTCACTTCTGCAGTTCTCTTGCCTCTATCTGAGCCTCAATCTCTTCTTTCTGTATCTCTCTTACCTCTTTCTGTACTACTTTCTCTTTTCTGTACCTCACTCTTTTCTTTCTGTACCTCACTCTCTTCTTTCTGTACCTCTCTTGCCTCTTTCTGCTCTTCTCTTGCCTCTTTCTGCACTTCTCTTCCTTCTTTTTGCACTTCTCTTGCTTCTTTCTGTACCTCTCTTGCCTATTACTGCACCTTACTTTGCTCTTTCTGAATCTCTCTTGCCACTTTTTACACCTCACTTGCCTCTTTCTTCACTTCTTTTGCCTCTTTCTGCACTTCTCTAGGATCTTTCTGCACCTTACTTGCCTCTTTCTGTACCTCTTGCCTCTTTCTGCACTTCACTTGCCTCTTCCTGCACTCCTCTTACCTCTTTCTGCAGTTCTCTTGCCTCTTTCTGCAGTTCTCTTATCTCTTTCTGTACCTCTCCGGCCTCTTTCTATACCTAACTTGCCTCTTTTTGCACTTCTCTTGTTTCTTTCTGCACCCCTCTTGCCTATTTCTGCACCTTTCTTGCCTCTTTCTGTACCACTCATGACTCTTTCTGTACCTCACTTCCCTCTTTCTGCACTTCTCTTGCCCCTTTCTGCATTTCTCGTGCCTCTTTCTGCACTTCTCTTGCCTCCTTCCGCACTTTTTTGCCTCTTTCTGTACTTCTCCTGCCTCTTTCTGTATTTCTTTTGCATCTTTCTGCACAAGTCTTGATTTTTTCCACACATCTCTTGCCTTTTTGTGTGCATCTCTTGCCTGTTTCTGCATTTCTTTTGCCTCATTCTCCACTTCTCTTGCATGTTTCTGCTCTTCTCTTGCCTCTTTCTGCACATTTCTCTCTCTTTCTGCACCTCTGTTGCTTCGTTCTGCACTTCTCGTGCCTCTTTTTGCACCCCTGTTGCTTCATTTTGCACTTTCCATGCTTCTTTCTGCATCTGTCTTGCTTCATTCTGCACCCCTGTTGTCTCTTTCTGCACTTGTCTTCCCTCTTTCTCCACCTTTCTTGCCTGTTTCTGCATCTAACTTGCCTCTTTCTGCACTTTTCTTGCTTCTTTCTATACCTCTGTTGCTTCGATAAGCGATTCTCTCACCTCTTTCTGCAGCTCTCTTTCCTGTTTCTGCACCCCTCTTGCCTCTTTCTACATCCGTCTTTACTCTTTGTGCAAATTGCTGGCCCCTTTCTATACCTCTCTTGCCTCTTTCTGTACCTCTGTTGCTTCTTTCTGCACTTCTCTTGACTCTTTCTGCACACTTCCTGCCCCTTTCAGCACCTCTGTTGGTTCTTTCTGCACTTCTGTTCCTTCTTTCTGTACCCCTCCTACCTATTTCTGCACCCCTTTTGTCTCTTTTGCACCTCTGTTGGTTCTTTCTGTACTTCTCTTGCTTCTTTCTGTACCTCTTTTGCACATTTCTGCATCCTTCATGCCTCTTCATGCACCCCTCTTCCCTATTTCTCCACCTCTCTTCCTTCTTTCTGGACTTTTCTTGCTTCTTTCTGCACCTCTCATGCATAGTTCTGTATCCCGCTTACCTCTTTCTGCATCCCTGTTCCCACTTTCTGTACCTTTCTTGCCTGTGTGTGTACCTCTCTTGGCTCTTTCTCTACCCCTCTTGTCTCTTTAAGCACATCTGTTACTTCTTTCTGCACTTCTCCTGCTTCTTTCTACACCCCTCTTGCCTTTTTCTGTACCCTTTTTGCCTCTTTGTGCACCTCTCTTGATTCTTTCTGCACCTTTCTTGCCTTTTTTCTACAGTTCTCTTGTCTCCTTCTGCACCTCTGTTGGTTCTTTCTGCACTCCTCTTGCTTCTTTTTGCACCTCTGTTGCACATTTCTACATCCTTCTTGCCTCTTTCTGTGCCCCCTTTACCTGTTTCTGCAACTCTCTTGCCACTTTCTGTAGTTCTCCTGCCTCCTTCTGCACCTCAGTTGCCTCTTTCTGCACTTCTCTTGTTTCTTTCTGCAGCCTTCTTCCTTCTTCTGCACATCTCTTGCCTCTTTCAGCACGTGTCTTGCCTCATTCTGCACATCTCTTGGTTCTTTTTGCACTGCTCCTACCACTTTCTGTATCCCTCTTACCTCTTTGTGCACCTCTGTGGCTTCTTTATGCACTTCTCTCTCCTCTTTCTGCACCCCTCTTTCTTCACCTCTGTTGCTTCTTTCTGCACTTGTATTGCCTCTTTCTGCATATCTCTTGCTTCTTTCTGCACCCCTGTTGTCTCTTTCTACACTCGCCTTCCCCCTTTCTGCAACTCTCTTGCTTCATTCTGCACTTCTCTTGCTTCTTGTTTCACCCTTCTTCCTTTTCTTTTTCTGCACATCTCTTGCCTCTTTCTGCACATCTCTTGCCCCATTCTGCACATCTCGTTGTTCTTTCTGCTCTGCTCTTGCCTCTTTCTGCACCTCTCTTGCCTCTTTCTGTACCTCTGTTGCTTCTTTCTGCACTTCTCTTGACTCTTTCTGCACACTTCCTGCCCCTTTCAGCACCTCTGTTGGTTCTTTCTGCACTTCTGTTCCTTCTTTCTGTACCCCTCCTACCTATTTCTGCACCCCTCTTGTCTCTTTTTGCACCTCTGTTGGTTCTTTCTGTACTTTTCATGCTTCTTTCTGTACCTCTTTTGCACATTTCTGCATCCTTCATGCCTCTTCATGCACCCCTCTTCCCTATTTCTCCATCTCTCTTCCTTCTTTCTGCACTTTTCTTGCTTCTTTCTGCACCTCTCATGCATAGTTCTGTATCCCGCTTACCTCTTTCTGCATCCCTGTTCCCACTTTCTGTACCTTTCTTGCCTGTGTGTGTACCTCTCTTGGCTCTTTCTCTACCCCTCTTGTCTCTTTAAGCACATCTGTTACTTCTTTCTGCACTTCTCTTGCTTCTTTCTACACCCCTCTTGCCTTTTTCTGTACCCTTTTTGCCTCTTTGTGCACCTCTCTTGATTCTTTCTGCACCTTTCTTGCCTTTTTTCTACAGTTCTCTTGTCTCCTTCTGCACCTCTGTTGGTTCTTTCTGCACTCCTCTTGCTTCTTTTTGCACCTCTGTTGCACATTTCTACATCATTCTTGCCTCTTTCTGTGCCCCCTTTACCTGTTTCTGCAACTCTCTTGCCACTTTCTGTAGTTCTCCTGCCTCCTTCTGCACCTCACTTGCCTCTTTCTGCACTTCTCTTGTTTCTTTCTGCAGCCTTCTTCCTTTTTCTGCACATCTCTTGCCTCTTTCAGCACGTGGCTTGCCTCATTCTGCACATCTCTTGGTTCTTTTTGCACTGCTCCTACCACTTTCTGTATCCCTCTTACCTCTTTGTGCACCTCTGTGGATTCTTTATGCACTTCTCTCTCCTCTTTCTTCACCTCTGTTGCTTCTTTCTGCACTTGTATTGCCTCTTTCTGCATATCTCTTGCTTCTTTCTGCACCCCTGTTGTCTCTTTCTACACTCGCCTTCCCCCTTTCTGCAACTCTCTTGCCTCATTCTGTACTTCTCTTGCTTCTTGTTTCACCCTTCTTCCTTTTCTTTTTCTGCACATCTCTTGCCTCTTTCTGCACATCTCTTGCCCCATTCTGCACATCTCGTGGTTCTTTCTGCTCTGCTCTTGCCTGTTTCTGCACCTCTCTTGCCTCTTTCTGTACCTCTGTTGCTTCTTTCTGCACTTCTCTTGACTCTTTCTGCACACTTCCTGCCCCTTTCAGTACCTCTGTTGGTTCTTTCTGCACTTCTGTTCCTTCTTTCTGTACCCCTCCTACCTATTTCTGCACCCCTCTTGTCTCTTTTTGCACCTCTGTTGGTTCTTTCTGTACTTCTCTTGCTTCTTTCTGTACTTCTTTTGCACATTTCTGCATCCTTCATGCCTCTTCCTGCACCCCTCTTCCCTATTTCTCCACCTCTCTTCCTTCTTTCTGTACTTTTCTTGCTTCTTTCTGCACCTCTCATGCATAGTTCTGGATCCCGCTTACCACTTTCTGCATCCCTGTTCCCACTTTCTGTACCTTTCTTGCCTGTGTGTGTACCCCTCTTGTCTCTTTAAGCACCTCTGTTACTTCTTTCTGCACTTCTCTTGCTTCTTTCTACACCCCTCTTGCGTCTTTCTGTACCCCTTTTGCCTCTTTGTGCACCTCTCTTGATTCTTTCTGCACCTCTCTTGCCTTTTTCTGCAGTTCTCTTGTCTCCTTCTGCACCTCTGTTGGTTCTTTCTGCACTCCTCTTGCTTCTTTTTGCACCTCTGTTGCACATTTCTACATACTTCTTGCCTCTTTTTGTGCCCCCTCTACCTGTTTCTGCAACTCTCTTGCTACTTTCTGTAGTTCTCCTGCCTCCTTCTGCACCTCACTTGCCTCTTTCTGTACTTCTCTTGTTTCTTTCTGCAGCCTTCTTCCTTTTTCTGCACATCTCTTGCCTCTTTCAGCACGTGTCTTGCCTCATTCTGCACATCTCTTGGTTCTTTTTGCACTGCTCCTACCACTTTCTGTATCCCTCTTACCTCTTTGTGCACCTCTGTGGATTCTTTATGCACTTCTCTCTCCTCTTTCTGCACCCCTCTTTCTTCACCTCTGTTGCTTCTTTCTGCACTTGTATTGCCTCTTTCTGCATATCTCTTGCTTCTTTCTGCACCCCTGTTGTCTCTTTCTACACTCGCCTTCCCCCTTTCTGCAACTCTCTTGCTTCATTCTGCACTTCTCTTGCTTCTTGTTTCACCCTTCTTCCTTTTCCTGCACATCTCTTGCCTCTTTCTGCACATCTCTTGCCCCATTCGGCACATCTCGTGATTCTTTCTGCTCTGCCCTTGCCTCTTTCTGCACCTCTCTTGCCTCTTTGTACACCTCTTTTGCTTTTTTCTGCACTTCTCTCTCCTCTTTCATTACCCCCTCCTGCCTCTTTTTGAACCTCTGTTGGTTCTTTCTGTACTTCTATTGGCTCTTTCTGCACCTCTCTTGCTTCTTTTTGCACCCTTCTTCCTTTTTCTGCACATCTCTTTCCTCTTTCTGCACATCTCTTGCCTCATTCTGCACATCTCTAGGTTCTTTCTGCACTGCTCTTGCCTCTTTTCGCACCCCTCTTGCCTCTTTGGGCACCTCTTTTGCTTCTTTCTGCACGTCTCTCTCTTCTTTTTGTACCCATCTTGGCTCTTTTTGCACCTCTGTTGGTTCTTTCTGCACTCCTCTTGCTCCTTTTTGTACCTCTGTTACAAATTTCTACATCCCTCTTGCCTCTTTCTGTGCCCCTTTCACCAGTGTCTGCAACTCTCTTGCCTCTTTCTGTAGTTCTCTTACCTTCTTCTGCACCTCACTTGCCTCTTTCTATACTTCTCTTGTTTCTTTCTGCACCCTTCTTCCTTTTTCTGCACATCTCTTGCCTCTTTCGGCACGTGTCTTGCCTCATTCTGCACATCTCTTAGTTCTTTTTGCGCTGCTCCTACCACTTTCTGTATCCCTCTTACCTCTTTGTGCACCTCTGTGGCTTCTTTTTGCACTTCTCTCTCCTCTTTCTGCACCCCTCTTGACTCTTTCTTCACCTCTGTTGCTTCTTTCTGCACTTGTATAGCCTCTTTCTGCATATCTCTTGCTTCTTTCTGCACCCCTGTTGTCTCTTTCTGCACTCGCCTTCCCTCTTTCTGCAACTCTCTTGCTTCATTCTGCACATCTCTTGCTTCTTTCTGCACATCTCTTGTTCATTCTGTACATCTCTTGGTTCTTTCTGCACTGCTCTTGCCTCTTTCTGCACCCCTCTTGCCTCTTTGGGCACCTCTTTTGCTTCTTTCTGCACTTCTCTCTCCTCTTTTTGTACCCTCTTGCCTATTTTTGCACCTCTGTTGGTTCTTTCTGTACTTCTCTTGCTTGTTTCTGCACCTCTGTTGCGTCTTTCTGCACCTCTGTTGCGTATTTCTCCACTTCTCTTGCTTCTGTCTGAACCTCTATTGCCTCTTCCAGGCCCTCTGTTGCTTTTTTCTGTACTTCTCTTGCCTCTTTCTGCACCCTTTGGGATTCTTTCAACACCTCTGTTACTTCTTTCTGCACTTCTCTTCCTTATCTCTGCAGTCCTCCTGCCTCTTTTTTACCTCTCTTGTCTCTTTGTGCACCCCTCCTACCTTTTTCTGCATCCCTCTTGCATCTTTTTGCACCTCTGTTGGTTCATTCTGCAATGCTCTTGCTTCTTTCTGTACATCTCTTGCCTCTTTTGGGACCTCTGTTGCTTCGTTCTGCACTACTCTTGCCTCTTTCTGCACCTCTGACTTAGAGGTAGTTTTAATCTCCCTGCCCTATTATGTACTCGGCCTTAAGGGGAGTTCATGCCAATCACAGGGGTACCCCGACCCATAGTGTACCCTAGTGTATGTAGGTATTTTCACTGTATTCTAAGTGTCTTTCAGCATAGCACTGGCTCCGGGCCTGGTTAGTCATAGTCAGTTACCACCAATACCAGTCAGCAAAAAGTTGGGGGCACAGGATGACTTTGCAACAAGGCCTCTTTCTGCACCTCTGTCGGTTCTTTCTGCATATCTCTTGCTTCTTTCTGTAACTTTCTTCGTCTTTCTGGACTTCTGTTGCCTCTTTCTACATTTCTCTTGCTTATTTCTGCACTTTTCTTCTTCTTTCTGCACATGTCCTACCTCTGTAGGAATAGTTAGTATTTAGCATTTAAAAATCCTTGAAAAACGGTATAAGTGAGTGAATGGGAGCGTGATTGATTCTTTGCATGACTGACTAGGTGTGTGAGTAACTATATGGATGATTGGCGTTGTGTGAGTGTCTGTATAGGTGTATGAGTGCATATGATAGTGCCTTATTGATGAGTGACTGCATGTATGAGTGACTTTATGGGTGAATGAGTGGATGTGTGTGTAGGAATCAGTGAGTGGGTATGTAGTAACTGGTATTGGTGTGTCTATGGTTTTGAGAATGGTAGTCTGTATTTTAGAGTGGGTGTATCAAAGGTTATATTAGGGTATGAGGAGGTGCATCAGGTTATCACGTGGATGATATTATCAGTGATGTCATCAGTGATGTCATTTGAGATGTCATCAGTGATGTCATCAGTGACGTCACTGACCATGTCATGAATGATGTAATATGTGATGTCATCAGCAGTATTTTGCGGGGGCACGAGTTATAGTTAGCTGAACTAACTATAACGGCTGAATTGCTCTGGTTTTGTATGAGTGAAATGTCAAACTAACTATAACGTCCCTGAAACCTGTGTTTTTTTTAATGCTAATCTCTAACTATAATGTCTCTGAAACCTATGGTTTTTCTGTGATTATATATATATATATATATATATATATATATATATATATATATATATATATATATTACCTACTGGCGTTCGCCAGTAGGTAGTTATAGTTAGGATTGTTTTCCATAGGAAATCCGCAACATTCTATTGGGAATAACTTTGGCGCCGGTGGACGAATCTTCGCGAAGTTCTCAAAGAAGATGGCCCGCTCCGCTCTGCTCCTTCCCTGAAAGTTTGGGGGGGATTCGTCAAGCGGGGGCCGAGATATTGGCAAAATTGTAGGGACTGGTCGCCCGATGTGCCTTTGCTATGTCTCAAGATATGTGCTCCAGAGGATTTTGAGTAATTTAGGTTCAAAAAAATATATATATCTATAAGCGCGCCCCGGTACGCGCACCGGGAAGCGCACCCGGCGCGTAACGCGAGTTCGCACGCGGAAAGCTGATTGGCTCTCGGGTTGTGGTAAATAAATAAATAATACCTCTATTTTTGACTAGATATACAATAACAGATAGCTCAATAAATAAGAGTCAAGATTCGAGGTAGTAGGAGTTTGCAGGTTTAATACAGCATAAAGGACAGGAACAGGACAACCTGCACGGGAATAGGATGGCAGCGCTGCACGGGGCAGGGACAAAGGAATGGTAACTTTTAATAACAGTGCACAAGTATATATACTTAAACAAAATACATGATGTTCAATACAATAGGCGTAGCAGTGGGCAGGGCCTGTAGCAGTCGCGAAAGATAAGGCAGAAAGTAGGTGTAACAAGAGGCGTGAACAGGGCGTATACATAGACATGTGATGTAAACGTAACGGAATATGTCACAAATGGGGCGGAAACATGGAGGGGGCTACCTAAGGAGCCGGGACCTCTAACCTAGTGGTGCGCGCAAGCTGGCAATGACGTGTTACTAGGGAGAAGCTGGGGGCTATGACTTCTGAGCTAGAAGGAGAGACGAAAGTCTGGAGAGTCAGAGCGACATGTACCTAAACACTATCTAGTATCTGATGTTTAGAGAACATGTTGATAGAATCCAAAAGTTATCAGGGCAAAGGCTAACAGACACTAAGACTGGTGCATGCATTATTCTACATGTAGTGTGTGTTGAGGAATATTAAATGACCATAAATACAGTATTTCTCTTACATGGAGACGTAAAGGCTAGACGATGACTGAAACTATTGATGCGATTCAGTAGCTTAGGAATGCAGAGAAGGAGGGCTGGACTGATAACTAGAATCATAACATACTCTTGGCAGACTGGCAGGCAGAGCCAGGCCGAGCCGGGCACTGTGAGGCAGGAAGTAAGTGAAGGGTCAGGGATACAGGTGGGGGCTGTATCGCTCCTCGGAGAGGGTTCAGGAGACAGGAGCTGAATCTGAGTCCGGGCCCTTTTGAGGCCTAGAAACGGGGACTTTCAATGAAATAACGTGCACACTGAGAAACGTGGCAATGTAGCTTTACATAGGCCTAATACTCGTAGCTTTCACGAGAACTGGAAACTGGCATACTAGAGATGGACACAACTGTAATTGCGTCTTTAATCGATCATGGGGAATACATATGCATATTAATCATGCACATATAACATAAGATGGGGAACACGTAGGGACACAGAACATGGCAAAATTTACTTTTCCACATTCCCTCCTTGTCACTACGTTTCCATCAGGAAACATCAATATTCATGATACCATCTATCATTTCATACAGTATCATTTGCTCGTCTCGAAATTTCTTGGAACGGGATCTAGGACGGGACTTGGGACTAGGAATACAAGAGGTAGCACAAATGCCGCAAATCGCAGGGCCACATTGTATACAGAGGCAGCAACTGAATATGATCGCTACTGCAATACCTAGAAAAGACAATACTTTCCATCCCCAGGCAGAAATTATACTCCAAAACCAACCGGACCATGTCCAGGTGCCTGGATTCTGGTGTAACTGATGGGCAATTTTATGAAGTCTGGTTATAGCTGAATAAACAGACGGCGCGTTATTAGGAATGAAAATGCAGCAACTAGATCCGATGACTCTACATGCTCCTCCTCTATCGGCCAGTATGACGTCAAGAACGAGACGATTTTGGAGCACGACAAATCTCATAGCGGATTGCTCTTCGGTTAAGTTACCTAGGGCAGAGGCAGTCTCATTCACTACTGCTTCAAGAGTTCTTGTTAACCTACGGATTAACTTACTATTCTGGATAGGTCCTATAAAGAAAAAGAATCCTCTATTGAAATCTGTATACTGTTCTAGAGCAGTTTCAGTTTGATCGACAATCGGGGACTCGATCTCCCTTCTATGTCTAATGTGTACTAGATGTGTGTTTCTGTGATAATCGGACGGGGCTAGGAAAACTGGTGGCAGTAGGAAGGCAATGTAACAGGTTCCATCCCAATCGAGGGGCAGACGAACATATGCGGTCTGACCACAAACAAAATAAGAATGACGTGAAGCTTTGAAAATAGATTTCCCACTGTCACTATACTCGACAATAGTAGTACAATCACTATGTCCTACATGTACGGAACCATTATTTCGGACACATAATTCGCCTTTGACTGGTAATACTGAAATAGCAGGTAAGTCTGGAGTAGGATCAGACTGAACATTCAGAACCATGAAATTCGAAGAATAATTACCCAAATTATAAACTTCATTTTCTAGATCTAACCCTGTTCTGTGGGGAAGACCTTGCTTGTCTGGAAAACATGTACTGTTCAGAAGGGACATATCAGTTGAGGATGACGTTAACGTGGACCATGCTCCACATGAACCATTATGTGAAAACGGATAAGGAAACAGTGGCAGAACTCCCTTCGGTGTCTGGAAAGGGGGGAGTCGACCACACACCCAACAATTAGTGGCATTGCTGGTCTGGTGTGAATAATGCAACATACGGATAAATGTGTTATTGCGCATAGCAAGACGATAGGATAGTTCGTGAGGAGGCAGATCACTAAATGTGTGCTCTACTGTAGCATTAGAAAACATATTTACATGAGAAATTGGAAAACATAAATGAAATGCATAACTCGTGCAGGTAACCATTAAGCTTAAAAACAATATAAAACTTAGAAAAACGATACATCGGATAGAGTTTTGACTAACTCTCTCACTATGGGGGTCTATCTCATACATGTCAGATACCTGTCTAACCGTTTCACCCAGGGGGACTTAGACAATTAAACTGGCTGACTTATTTTACTAGACCGTAGCTTACTTTTATACTCCTGCTGCGGAGTTTTCTCTAACAGGGAGGGCTTGATATCAATGTCATTTGCGGGACAGTCCTTAAGAATAGTATCTTGGCAGTCTTTAAAATCTTGACAATCCTTGGAAATGTTCTTGGAAACAGTTTTTAGTCCGTGAAATTTCTTGACGTGTGACAGGTGCACCCACCCCTTCCTGCCTTCCAACTTGACGGCAGTACGGGTGGTTAGAAGGACTAACTTCGGCTCCTTCCAGCGAGGCTCCAGCGGACTTGAACGATCAAAATTGCGGACGAGGACCAGGGTGCCGGGAAGGATCTCGTGTGGCTTGACTTCAGTATTGTCGGGAAATGCAGCGGCAACCTGTGAACGACAAGAGTGTAGGGCAGACATCAAGGAAGCTAGGTAATCTGTCAGCATATTACTGGAAACATCGGTAATACTTCGGGGTCTAGGTGTACCCCACATATTCGGGGGGCGGCCGAATACGACCTCATAAGGGGACAGACCTGATCTGGAGTGTGCGACCATGCGCATATAAAACAAAGCGACTGGCAGAGCAACTAACCAGTCTACACCTTTTTCTTGACAGATTTTGGCAATACGTATTTTCAGGGTTTGATTATGTCTCTCTACGAGACCGGCTGCTTCTGGATGGCGTACACAATGGAACTTCCACTGGTACCCTAACAAAAGGGAAACGTGCTTCATTAGTTCAGATGAGAATGGCTGGCCGTTATCAGAATACACGACCCTAGGGAGTCCATAACGGGGGAAAAATTCACGAACCAACTGCTTGGCAGTGGTCGCAGCTGTGTAATCTGGGACTGGATATGCTTCTGTCCACCTGGACAAAGCGCATACAACTACAAGGACATACTTGAAACCTCGACATCGCTCCATCTGAATATAATCCATCTGGAGGACTTCAAAAGGGTGGTCAGGAGGTTGGAATCCACCTTGTTCCACTGGGACCCTTTTACCTGGATTGAACTGGCAACATATCATACAAGTACTGACTTTCTGCTTGGCTGCAGCTCGTAAATGCTTGTTAAACCAAATGTTCTGGATACTGTCTAACATGGCTTTTTCTCCTAAATGTGCAGGACTATGTGCGGTATTGATAATGACTTGAACCATTGAGTCGGGGAGAAACCATGTGGCTTTTCCCCTCGTCAACCATCCCTGATCTGTCTGGACCCCTCCTTGTTCGGACCATTTCTTAATTTCCTCGGGAGTAGCATGTAACTGGATATCTATGATATCTTGAGTAGGGTCCTTAACTGTCATACAAGTAGTCTGTTCGAGAGTGGATGTCGGTGTCTTGTTAACTGGCATGTCTGGAGTCTGTGCTGTAAGCTTGGCTGTTCGATCTGCTAGATCATTTCCTTGGGAAATAATGTCAGTAACTTTAGTATGTGCTTTGCATTTCATAATAGCGATGGATGTCGGTAAATGTATTGCATCTAACAGAGCTTGAATGAGGAGACCATGCTGAATCTTGGTTCCATGAGAAGTCATGAAACCTCTCTCCTGCCAGAGCACTCCGAAGTCGTGTACAACTCCGAATGCGTAGCGTGAATCTGTGTAAATATTAACTTTCAGGTTCTTGGCACATATGCAGGCTTGTGTCAGAGCGACTAGCTCTGCTGCTTGAGCAGACAGGGTGTCAATACGGTGTGTTTCAATAACTTCAGTGTCAGTAGTCACTGCATACGCGGCTACTAGTTCTCCTGTACTCGTTCTCATACATGAACCATCCACATAAAGTGTCAGGTCGGGGTCTGGTAATGGAATATCTGTCAGGTCTTGTCTCGGCTTAGTCATAGTGTTAACTACTTCCACACAGTCATGTGTGGCAGGATTTGAAGTAACTGACGGTAACAGTGTAGCAGGATTTAGAACGTTGCAGCGTCTGATTTCTATGTGTGGCTGGAACAGTGTCGGTTCATAACCTGTTAAACGTGCAATTGTCAAGTGCTGAGTCTGTGTTCGGTTTAAAAGAACTTCCACGGAGTGTGGAACTTGTACTGTCAAGGAATGTCCTAATACTATGGAATCACTTTGTCTAATAGCTAGTGCTGTGGCTGCAACTGACTTGAGGCACGCAGGCAGAGCCTGGGCTACTGGATCTAATGTGCTCGAAAAATAAGCACAGGGCTTGTATTGTCCTGCTTGATCTTGTGTGAGAACGGATAATGCTGTACCATCACGTTCTGTAACAAAAAGCGTAAAAGGCTTACTGTAGTTCGGTGTAGCTAGAACAGGTGCTTGGCATAAAGCTTTCTTTAACTCATTGAAACTAAGTGTATGTTCAGATGTCCAAGGGAGGACAGTCGATACGGCTGCCTCCTGTGTCGTTAACTGTATCAGTGGCTTGGCTAGAAATGCATACTGAGGAATCCATTGTCTGCAATAAGAAGTAAGGCCGATAAAAGCACGTACCTCCTTCTGTGTCTTGGGCTGAGGGAGACTCGCTATTAACTGGATACGGTCGGGTGTCAACTGCCTACCCCACTTGGACAGTAAGTGGCCTAAGTAGATCACTTGCTGGACACAGAATTGAAGTTTTGAAGGGGACACCTTGTGCCCCATCTCGGCTAGGAAATACAGAACTGTGAGTGACGCTCGCTCGCAAGCACGTTCAGAACGGGCAGTGATCAGTAGATCATCGACATATTGGAGCAGGGCAGTGTCAGTTGGCATGTGAATATTGTCTAGTTGTCTCTTAAGTGCTTGACTGTAAATACTAGGACTTTCTGTGAAACCTTGAGGAGCTCGTGTGAATTTATAGCTCCTTCCATTTAAACAGAATCCGAAAAGGTACTGGCTGTCTGGATGAATGGGGACACTGAAAAATGCGTTCTTGAGGTCTATTACACTAAAAAATGTTGCCTCAGAATCAATGGCTGTCAATAGAGATGAGATATCTGGAACAACTGGGTACTGAGGAATGATACATTTATTGAGTTCTCGAAGGTCAATCACTAATCGATATACTGGGGGTGCATTTGGATCAGTACGTTTCATGACTGGAATGATAGGAGAATTACATACATTGGAGTCAGTTTCTACAACTACTCCTTGAGCCATAAGCTCGTCAATAATTTTGGATAAGGCTGCTACAGCCTCAGGTGGCAATCTGTACTGTCTGATTCGTGGTAACACTACACCTTGCTTGAGAGTCACACGATGGGGTGTGATTTGCATGAAACCAACATCAGTTGGACCTTGCGCCCATAGATGTTGCGGGACATTTGACAATCTCAGATCAAAATCTCGTAATACATAGTGACCCTTGAAGTCACGTAAAAACAAACGTATCCCCTCTGGGGAACAGCAAATAACTGCACCTAATTCTTTCAGTGTCTTAATGCCTAACAAATTTTCTGGACATGACTTCGTAAGCAATAGATCAGTAGTTCGGGACAATGGACCTACTTCTAGAGTAACTGGCTTTGATATCTCGTTTACAATAGGCTTTCCTGAAAATCCAAGGGAAACATTTCTAGAGCCTGAGAGCGGAGCCCCTGGAACCTCGTCGTGACTAATGGTAGTCCTACTTGCCCCTGTATCAATCAGAAACTTTCTGTCTTTCCCTAATACTTGACTGTGAACATAGGGACCTTCTTGATCTACAGGAATCTCGATGAGAGGCAAGCCTACCTCCCTCTCTAGGCTGTTTCATGAATACGCTTGATACTCTGGATACTCGGATTGTGCATACTGGTACATCTGCTGTGTAACATGCTGTGTTGCAGCTATAGGCTGCGGTGCTGGAACTGTCTGTTGTGCATTCTGTGGCTGAGAAGTCTGTGAAACTTGTTCTTGTCTAGGCGGACGTGGTCTTTCTTTAGTTTTACCAGTGGCTATATTGTGTTTCAGAACTGCACACTCGTTTATGAAATGACCTGGTTGTTTACAATAATTGCATGTCCCTTTAACGGGAGCTGCAGGATGACTGGCTTGATTCGGACCCCTCTTCTGACTGTCTTGAGGAACAGATTGTGCAACTAGTACTTTCATTTTCGTGTCTTTCATACGTCTTCTCTCGTGTTCTTGCTCTTCTCTGATTCTATTCTGGTGATACTGGAGCATTTGGAGCATCTGGGACGGGGTACTAGCTTGCCAAGTACTTTCGACTTTCAAAACTCTATTCTTAACTTGTGGACTTGAATTCTCGACTAATTTAGTAACAAAAAGATGAGGGTATGACTCGCTACTCGTCTTCAAACCACTGTTTATTATAAAACATTTCTCAAATCTGGAATAAAAATCACTAGTGTCTTCGTCTTGTTTCTGTTTACATGCTGAGATTGCATCCCAGTCTTCCTTTTTCGTGGCTAATAACCTAGGCAAAACTTGTATTAACAGTTCTGGTAATTCTTTACATTTGTCTCCAAGACCGGTACCTGGTACACGGATCTTATCTTCAGCTTCTAAAGCTGTCCAATCGATCTTTTTCTCTCCCACCTCCCAATCCTTTTCCTTGAGTTTTTCGTATATGCCCGCAGGCAACAGGACTTTTAACATTTTAATAATATCTGGATACGTGTATTCTCCCATACGGAGCATGTCTTTTAATTCTCGGTGGAACCCTGCTGGATCTTTGTCGTGACAGGGAATTAATTTCTTCATCTCTAAGAGTTCCATCTTGGTAACTGGGGTGTAAACAAATACTCGTTGCATTTCACCACCCGCTGTCCTAACTGGGTGTACTTCTCGTAACGGATGCTGTCTATCTATATAAAACGGTTTACTTTCTTGAGGTGAGACATGAACAAAATGCGGATTTAGGAACGTTCTATATTTGTGGCGCTGTTCTAGAATGACACTAATTAAATCGGTGCCTAAACCTTTTCATCTATACTGGAGTAATTCGTTCAGGACATCATGTAACGGACCTGGATCAGAATGTTGACCCTCATACAGAGTAATGAGGTGTTGGATCATATACATACCCACCAGTCGCTGCTCGGCTGGGGGCAGTTTCAGAAACATTTGTGCCACTATTTCGTCTGGAAAAGTGGTAGAATCAGTACTCCATCGGACTGCTGATCGGGCTAGTTCTTGTTCATGCATGGTACTTAACTCACTATAACCGATTCGTGATTTCAGAATGTGATCGGTAGCTTGAAATACTTGTTCTAGAGAACCTTGTTCTGGTGCTGGAAGAGGAACAGTTTTCTTGTGTTCTAGGCGTAAATGTCGGTCTGGAAATCTAGATTTACCTACATACGCTATTCTGGCGGTGTTCTCGTCGTCTACCTCTTCAGTAGGAGAGTCATTTTCTTTCTCGCTTCCTAGAGCTTCTTTGCGTTGTTCGTGTAACCTTATTATTTCTTTACGTATTTTCTTGTACATACTCTCTATACTATTGAGTGTCTTGTGCTTACCCTCGGCTATATTATCACTCCACTTTGTCAGAATTTTCATTTCGGTCGGATCTTTAGTCGGGGAATCTTGTTCCCTAATTAAAAAATTGATCAGAAACTTTAACAGCATGAACTGGATCTCAGATTTTCTGTGAGACATGACTTCACCAATACTTTCTGGATCTTGTCCTGTACGAATGAAACGATACATTCTGTCTAGATCTTCTTTCATATTCGGTAGGGTGTCCAAATACTCGGTCACCCGTCTTACACGTAATGAATATATAACCATACTATCATCACCTGGGACCGGATCATAACGGCATTCGGTAAGAGCTCGTCTGATATCTGCAACAGACTGATGTTTGGGCGTGCGCTGTAACGCACGTTCATGTAACTCGACTGACGTTACACGTTTGTGTGGCGGCGGGGTTCTCGGAAGACCTCCTCCCGCGGCCCCTAAACTGGAATCGTCGACTGATACTCTTCGTGCTGGCAGAGTGACCAGTGTAGCGGGTACTTGTAATGTAGGCTGGACCGGGGGTACCGTAACAGGTGCTGTAACAGGTGCCCCGGTGACTGGAGGAGCAGGATTTACATTATTTACAGGAGCTGGCGGAACAGGATTTGCATATTCTGGGACTGTGTCGTCCAAATAGGACGAGAGAAAAATATCAGCTGCGGTCGGTTTGTGACGTAGCTTGGTCGGAACTAAGGGTGGCGGAAAATTACTGGATGCCTCCGGGGTTGCTTTTGGCAAGCCCTCGGCAAGAAGAGGATACATACCCTTAATAAGGGCATTCCTCTGTCTGTCTGACTGTTCGGTTTTAACTCGTTCACCTATTTCGATTAATTCCCTTTCTTGGGCTCTTTCTAAGGATTCTCTACTTAATTCTGACTTTCTGATTTCTTTTTCGGTTCTTTTATGAGATTCTTTGCGCCATAACTCGATGGCATCTTTCTGTGACTGTCTGGCTTTCTTTTTCCATAATGCTTTTTCTACTCGCATGATGCACTCTGCATCCCATGTACCCGATACGGGCCATCTGTACTTTTCTTCTAACTGTTTGGTGTATTCCACCCATAAATCTAGATATAATATGGCACTTATGCCATGCTTCTGATACATAAAATGACCTGGACTGTCCCTAGGCGGGACAGGAACTGCTTCTTCTAACAGACCTTTTCTAGTTTTTAACTGACGTAATTTGGAAAACAAAGGCATGACTGAACTGTAGTCTAGACACAATACAATACACAATGAACACGATAATTACACCACTTTCATACCACGACATTGAAATACATGAATGACATTTAAAATAACAGTTTTGACAAAATACTACCTGGAATACTGGAAACAGAATACATGAATTTCTCGAGAACAGAACGGACTAGAACAGAAACGAGATGCACTGCTGAAACAGTACGAAACTTACCGGTCTCATAAAGAGACACGTCAGGACCCGCATCCACCTAAGTGGACACTTCGTGTTGGATCTGTGTACCCAAACCCACGGACCAGAGACAATGCAATTGACCCTGTCTAGATACTACCCCAGCAACGGTACTCACCGGGCAGCAAGAACGGAAGGCCTCGGACTGGACTGGACTGCTACGACGACGGACGGACGAACTTCGGACTTCAGTTACAGGTGGGCCTCCGGATACCTCGGACCTTGGACTCTCGGCTTGGGCTCTGGTCGGGACTCGCCGCGTTCCTCCACCGCCTCGTCTGGACGCTGGACTGCAACCTCCGTCTCCTCCGTGGGCCTGAGGGATACTTGAAGCAGAAATATCTGCACGTGGCCGGTATGGTTCCGTCACGGCTGCAGAGGATCAGGGGGCTTGCGTGGCTTCACCGGCGCGTGGGGAAAGGGCAAGTCCCTATTCGGGTGCCATTATGTGGTAAATAAATAAATAATACCTCTATTTTTGACTAGATATACAATAACAGATAGCTCAATAAATAAGAGTCAAGATTCGAGGTAGTAGGAGTTTGCAGGTTTAATACAGCATAAAGGACAGGAACAGGACAACCTGCACGGGAATAGGATGGCAGCGCTGCACGGGGCAGGGACAAAGGAATGGTAACTTTTAATAACAGTGCACAAGTATATATACTTAAACAAAATACATGATGTTCAATACAATAGGCGTAGCAGTGGGCAGGGCCTGTAGCAGTCGCGAAAGATAAGGCAGAAAGTAGGTGTAACAAGAGGCGTGAACAGGGCGTATACATAGACATGTGATGTAAACGTAACGGAATATGTCACAAATGGGGCGGAAACATGGAGGGGGCTACCTAAGGAGCCGGGACCTCTAACCTAGTGGTGTGCGCAAGCTGGCAATGACGTGTTACTAGGGAGAAGCTGGGGGCTATGACTTCTGAGCTAGAAGGAGAGACGAAAGTCTGGAGAGTCAGAGCGACATGTACCTAAACACTATCTAGTATCTGATGTTTAGAGAACATGTTGATAGAATCCAAAAGTTATCAGGGCAAAGGCTAACAGACACTAAGACTGGTGCATGCATTATTCTACATGTAGTGTGTGTTGAGGAATATTAAATGACCATAAATACAGTATTTCTCTTACATGGAGACGTAAAGGCTAGACGATGACTGAAACTATTGATGCGATTCAGTAGCTTAGGAATGCAGAGAAGGAGGGCTGGACTGATAACTAGAATCATAACATACTCTTGGCAGACTGGCAGGCAGAGCCAGGCCGAGCCGGGCACTGTGAGGCAGGAAGTAAGTGAAGGGTCAGGGATACAGGTGGGGGCTGTATCGCTCCTCGGAGAGGGTTCAGGAGACAGGAGCTGAATCTGAGTCCGGGCCCTTTTGAGGCCTAGAAACGGGGACTTTCAATGAAATAACGTGCACACTGAGAAACGTGGCAATGTAGCTTTACATAGGCCTAATACTCGTAGCTTTCACGAGAACTGGAAACTGGCATACTAGAGATGGACACAACTGTAATTGCGTCTTTAATCGATCATGGGGAATACATATGCATATTAATCATGCACATATAACATAAGATGGGGAACACGTAGGGACACAGAACATGGCAAAATTTACTTTTCCACAGGGTGTCTGTCAATATTCCAAACAGTCCGGAGCGGCCGCCATCTTGTGTCTCGGTAGGATCGAGACACAAGAGGTGGCAAAAACAAAGGGGGAAATGACCATAAGGGGGCAGGGTAGACCCCCCTGACCCCCTAGGTTTGATGTGGGGGCCATAAAAGGGCCCCGCGGGGCAAACAAATAATAATTTTTTTCGATTTTCGCGGGGGGAGCGCCCGGTATGTGCACCGGGGAGCGTACCAGGGAGCGTACCAAGGGGAAAACCCAGTGAAACAGTAAAATATTAATTTAAAGTGCTTAGAGGTAGGGTAGCTTTGCATAGAGTTGTTGTGTTGTGTGGGTGATTTAAGTACCAGCATGTAGGCACCAATACAGAGTCTTAAATTCAATGTACACTGTCTACTCTGTAGATATCTTGCATGTTGTTACAGAAGTTATTGTGGTACATGGAATCCATATCATAGTGTGTCAGGAAAGCAGAAACAGATCCTTTAAGCACTCCTTGAGAAAGCCTATGGGATCATGGGTAGTCTACCCCGCTCCCTTATGATATTTTCAAGTATTACATTTTACTCTCTTCTGAATCTACACAAAATTGGTGGTGATATGGTGCATTAGAGACAGACAGTGAGAGAAAGAAGGCTGTAGATCAAAAAGAGATGTCAAATACACATTCGAGATAATATAGTAGGAGAAAGGAAGTAACTATGAGCAAACTTACTATGTAACACAAAAAAGTTGTATAGTATGCACAGTATACTGTAAGTGTCACTTTATATTATAATCATTTTGGGACTACTTCATGAATTACATATAAAAATGAATAATGTCTCAAACAATTTTTAATTATTAAATATTAATTTATTATTCTGCATTTTCATAGTTTAATAACACTTGCAACATTTCATTATCCGAAATCTCCTCCAAATTTGTACTGCATGATTCCATATTATCTACACAGTCTATGAATTCTTGGTCAAGAGACTCATCTAGGAAGTCAAATAAATCTTCTTGAAGAATTTCTTCATCAGTTATTTCGAAATGAATCTGCTCATCAGTTATTTCGAAAGAAATATTGTTGGTCTGTGGTGTATCTTCCATTTTCTTGCTGTAAATTGCATAAAAAATAACTATATCAGTAGAGTTAGGGCACTGTTGGGTTTGAGTTCAAAGAGGTACTTCTGAGTTTTTAACAGTGAAGTTATCTTTGGGCAGTGTATGGTATGAGGTAGGAAGTAGAAATATAAAAAAGTGTATGTGAAGAAGCCTAAGTAAATTCATAATTATACCACAGAAGCCTAACTCAATCCATAACTATAACAGAGAAGCCTATCTCAATGTATAACTATAACAGAGGGACAGTAAATAACTATCAGAAAACGTTTTTACAAATTAACTTAAAGTGCCCCTTACAAAATAACAACTTACCTTATTAAAAGGTGATGAAGATAAATGGAGAAAATTCTTTCAAGATGTACCTCAGGTAGTTGTAGTCAAAATGGCCGTGTTTCCCTCTCATTTTTCATATATATTCATGGACATAACCAATCAAATGTCAGGAAAAAAAAAGTAGAAAATGAAAGTAACATTTTAATTGGTTGTAAATCCTAACACTTCATATGTGTTTTTGTCATGTAATTTACCTCAGGATATTTAGACAGGGCTACAGCTCAAACGGCTCAATGGAATTCCACCAAATTCGGGAAAATGGTAGGGACTGGTATGTAGTAGAGCCTATTCTATATTTGGTGAAAGTCTCTCCAGTGGTTTTTATGTAAATTAACTTTCAAAATTTTTGGGGAGCACTTACCGGTGCGCGCCCCGGTACGCGCACCGGCAGCGCTACGGGAGTCCTCCATCTTGTGTTTCGGTAGATTTGAGACACAAGATGGAGGACAAACAACATTGGGAATGGGTAAAAGGGGACACGGTAGACACCCCCTGACCCCCTAGGTTTTCTGAGGGGGGCTTAGGAGGCCCATATAGGCCAAAAGAAACAATTTTTTTTTTTAATTTCGCGGGGGAAGCGCCCGGTACGCGTACCGGGGAGCGTACTTTGGTGAAAAACAGAGAAAAAAGTTAGAGTAAAATAATCATTTTGAGTGATCAGAGGTAGGGTAGCCCTGAAAAGAGCTTTTGGGTTCTGTGGCTGATTTAGGTACCTACAAGTAGGTTCCAATGCACAGTCTTAAATTCAGGAGGAATATTCTATTCCCCTCATCTGAGAAGTGCACACCATCTCCTCTGTATATATCTTGCATGTTGCAACGCAAGTTATTGTTGTATATTGAACCCATTCCATAGTCTCTCATGTAAGCAGAAACAGATTTATTCACATGTTTCCGTGCTTTCTCAAATTGTGGACAAAATTGGTTGGACCACTTCAATTTCTGTCTTTGGCATATATTGGAAAATACCAAGGCAGTTTGAGGAAAAAGTGCCATCAATTGCTCAAAGGTGTCCTTTAAAAGCATTTCCAGACCTACCACAGTCAAAGTGCCTAAGTCATTTCCACCACAGTGCAGAATTATGAGGTGAGGGTGTGGCAGAAGCAAAAAGGTTTTCACCATTGGTATCAATTGATGACATCTCAATCCTCTCTGGCCAATCCATTTGATGTCCACATTTGGTAAATCAAGGTTGTGAAAATTTCTGGTAGCTGCATACCTTTGAGCCCAGTGGGTGTAGCTATGTCCAATAATCCAGACAGAATACATGGTGAGAGGAGGTTCTGGTGCAGTCAGATGAAGTGTGGGAATGAAATGGCAGTTGGAACAGTAGGAGTTTGCAACAAAAAAACTGTGGAGTTCCAGTGCTCTTGAATCACAAGCAATGATTGGTGGATTCAGATAGTTGAAAACTGAAAGTTAGGGTGCCTGCTTCTGTTCTGTGAAAGAAGTAATTTGAATGGTTAAGAAAAAGTCATTTAAAGAAACATAGCACCGGATAAGCTGGTGTATTGAGAGGTCAAACATCCTTGATGAGTTCATTTGCAACATTGTAGAATAAACTTTTAAACCTGAGAGTTCAGTGAGGAGGGAGTTGCTATGGTAACTGGTAGAAAGGGCTGAGGGGGGGAAGGGTGTTGGTTTGAAAATAGAGAGGGAAGAGTTTTAATTGGTTAACATGAGGGATACGTGTGTAGAATTAGAGGTTTTCTGTGCCATTCATGGTTGCAGTGCCTGGAGTACATACCTTTTGCTCTGCTAAAAAAATATTGGTGTGTGTGTCTGACACTCTTCTCAATCTACCAAAGCATTTGTAAAGGTGAGTAATGATTCATTTAATATAGATAGAGACTTGTATACTCTATGGAGAAGATTTGGAAGCAAAATGTGTTTTTTTAATGTCACTTTCTTCATGTTTTTTGAACATGCTTGACAAAAATTTGTTGCTGGAAAGAGGAAATGTATTTTGTAAAAATGTGAAGTTTCAGTATTGACCTGGAATGCTTGTACATATGACCTGCGCTTTGTTTCTAAATGCTATTTAAAAACGATTTTGGGGCAAATGAATGGCTTTTACATTTTTGAGAAGGAATAAATAGTGTCTGCATAATTAAATAAATATATTTGAACCATTCACAATCATGTCACCTGTGTTACCTCAGATTAGGAAGCACGTTGAGCTTCTTTGCTGTTGGTTTGTGTCATGTTTTTTGATAATGCTTGGTATCAACATTTGCAAGATAGAGGATTTGTATTTTGTGAAATAGTGAGGTTTCACTAGTGAAAATGAATGCTTGTACATAGGATCTGCGCACTGTTTCCTAAATATTATTTAAAAAACGATTTTGGGGCAAATGAATGGCTTTTACATTTTTGAGAAGGAATAAATAGTGTCTGCATGATTAAATAAATATATTTGAACCTTTCACAATCATGTCACCTGTGTTACCTCAGATTAGGAAGCACATTGAGCTTCTTTGCTGTTGTTTTGTGTCATGTTTTTTGATAATGCTTGCTAGGAATGTTTGCAAGAGAGAGGAAATGTATTTTGTGAAATAGTGAAGTTTCAGTAGTGACCTGGAATGCTTGTACATATGACCTGCGCTTTGTTTCTAAAATGTTATTTAAAAAACGATTTTGGGGCATATGAATGGCTTTTACATTTTTGAGAAGGAATAAATAGTGTCTGCATGATTAAATAAATATATTGTAACCATTCACAATCATGTCACCTGTGTTACCTCACATTAGGAAGCACGTTGAGCTGCTTTGCTGTTGGTTTGTGTCATGTTTTTTGATAATGCTTGGTATCAACATTTGCAAGATAGAGGATTTGTATTTTGTCAAATAGTGAGGTTTCACTAGTCAAAATGTATGCTTGTACATAGGATCTGCACACTGTTTCTTAAATGTTATTTAAAAAACGATTTTGGGGCAAATGAATGGCTTTTACATTTTTGAGAAGGAATAAATAGTGTCTGCATGATTAAATAAATATATTTGAACCATTCACAATCATGTCACCTGTGTTACCTCAGATTAGGAAGCACGTTGAGCTTCTTTGCTGTTGGTTTGTGTCATGTTTTTTGATAATGCTTGCTAGGAATGTTTGCAAGAGAGAGGAAATGTATTTTGTGAAATAGTGAAGTTTCAGTAGTGACCTGGAATGCTTGTACATATGACCTGCGCTTTGTTTCTAAAATGTTATTTAAAAAACGATTTGGGGGCAAATGAATGGCTTTTACATTTTTGAGAAGGAATAAATAGTGTCTGCATGATTAAATAAATATATTTGAACCATTCACAATCATGTCACCTGTGTTACCTCAGATTAGGAAGCACGTTGAGCTTCTTTGCTGTTGTTCTGTGTCATGTTTTTTGATAATGCTTGCTAGGAATGTATGCAAGAGAGAGGAAATGTATTTTGTGAAATAGTGAAGTTTAAGTAGTGACCTGGAATGCTTGTACATATGACCTGCGCTTTGTTTCTAAAATGTTATTTAAAAAACGATTTTGGGGCAAATGAATGGCTTTTACATTTTTGAGAAGGAATAAATAGTGTCTGCATGATTAAATAAATATATTTGAACCATTCACAATCATGTCACCTGTGTTACCTCAGATTAGGAAGCACGTTGAGCTTCTTTGCTGTTGGTTTGTGTCATGTTTTTTGATAATGCTTGGTATCAACATTTGCAAGATAGAGGATTTGTATTTTGTGAAATAGTGAGGTTTCACTAGTGAAAATGAATGCTTGTACATAGGATCTGCGCACTGTTTCTTAAATATTATTTAAAAAACGATTTTGGGGCAAATGAATGGCTTTTACATTTTTGAGAAGGAATAAATAGTGTCTGCATGATTAAATAAATATATTTGAACCTTTCACAATCATGTCACCTGTGTTACCTCAGATTAGGAAGCACATTGAGCTTCTTTGCTGTTGTTTTGTGTCATGTTTTTTGATAATGCTTGCTAGGAATGTTTGCAAGAGAGAGGAAATGTATTTTGTGAAATAGTGAAGTTTCAGTAGTGACCTGGAATGCTTGTACATATGACCTGCGCTTTGTTTCTAAAATGTTATTTAAAAAACGATTTTGGGGCAAATGAATGGCTTTTACATTTTTGAGAAGGAATACATAGTGTCTGCATGATTAAATAAATATATTGTAACCATTCACAATCATGTCACCTGTGTTACCTCACATTAGGAAGCACGTTGAGCTTCTTTGCTGTTGGTTTGTGTCATGTTTTTTGATAATGCTTGATATCAACATTTGCAAGATAGAGGATTTGTATTTTGTCAAATAGTGAGGTTTCACTAGTCAAAATGAATGCTTGTACATAGGATCTGCACACTGTTTCTTAAATGTTATTTAAAAAACGATTTTGGGGCAAATGAATGGTTTTTACATTTTTGAGAAGGAATAAATAGTGTCTGCATGATTAAATAAATATATTTGAACCATTCACAATCATGTCACCTGTGTTACCTCAGATTAGGAAGCACGTTGAGCTTCTTTGCTGTTGGTTTGTGTCATGTTTTTTGATAATGCTTGCTAGGAATGTTTGCAAGAGAGAGGAAATGTATTTTGTGAAATAGTGAAGTTTCAGTAGTGACCTGGAATGCTTGTACATATGACCTGCGCTTTGTTTCTAAAATGTTATTTAAAAAACGATTTTGGGGCAAATGAATGGCTTTTACATTTTTGAGAAGGAATAAATAGTGTCTGCATGATTAAATAAATATATTTGAACCTTTCACAATCATGTCACCTGTGTTACCTCAGATTAGGAAGCACATTGAGCTTCTTTGCTGTTGTTTTGTGTCATGTTTTTTGATAATGCTTGCTAGGAATGTTTGCAAGAGAGAGGAAATGTATTTTGTGAAATATTGAAGTTTCAGTAGTGACCTGGAATGCTTGTACATATGACCTGCGCTTTGTTTCTAAAATGTTATTTAAAAAACGATTTTGGGGCAAATGAATGGCTTTTACATTTTTGAGAAGGAATAAATAGTGTCTGCATGATTAAATAAATATATTTGAACCATTCACAATCATGTCACCTGTGTTACCTCAGATTAGGAAGCACGTTGAGCTTCTTTGCTGTTGTTCTGTGTCATGTTTTTTGATAATGCTTGCTAGGAATGTATGCAAGAGAGAGGAAATGTATTTTGTGAAATAGTGAAGTTTAAGTAGTGACCTGGAATGCTTGTACATATGACCTGCACTTTGTTTCTAAAATGTTATTTAAAAAACGATTTTTGAATGGCTTTTACATTTTTGAGAAGGAATAAATAGTGTCTGCAAGATTAAATAGATATATTTCAACCTTTCATAATCATGTCACCTGTGTTTTCTCAGATTAGGAAGTAGATTGTGCAGATGAGGTGAGGCATGTGCAGGGGTGCAAAGGAGATGAGGCCTGTGTCCATGAGTGCAGTGTAGAGGACTCACGTCCTCTGACTCTTGGACAAGACTCATCTCCTCTGTGCCCCTTGGACAGGCCTCAATGTATTGGGTATAATTGATGGTAACAGGGTGCAGATGAGGTGAGGCGTGTCCAGGGGTGTAGATGAGCTGATGCCTGTCTAGGGGTGCAGATGAGGTGAGGTTTGTTCAGGGTTGCAGATGAGGTGAGGATTGTCCAGGGGTGCAGAGGAGGTGAGGTCTGTGTTCAAGAGTGTAGTGGGAGAGAAGCCTGTCCAGGGGTGCAAAGGAGGTAAGGCCTGTGTCTAAGAGTGCAGTGGGGGAGAGGCTTCATGAAGTCCATTCCACTGCCCTCTTAGACACAGGCCTCAACACCTCTGCTCCCCTGGACAGGCCTTACCTCATCTGCTCTCCTGCTTAGGCCTCACCTTATCTGCAACTTGTTACCATCAATTATACCCAAGACATTGAGGCCTGTCCAGGGTGCACGGAGGAGGTGAGGATTGTTCAAGGGTCAGAGGAGGTGAGTCCTGTCCAATGCACTCTTCGACACAGGCCTTACCTCCTCTGCACCCCTGGATAGGCCTCACCTCATGTGCACAATGTACTTACTAATCTGAGAAAACACAGGTGACATGATTGTGAAAGGTTCAAATATATCTATTTAATCTTGCGGACACTATTTATTCCTTCTCAAAAATGTAAAAGCTATTCATTAGCCCCAAAATCGTTTTCCCAATAACATTCAAGAAACAGAGCGCTTGTCCTATGTACAAGCATTCGATTTGTAAGCATATTGTGCAGATGAGGTGAGGCTTGTCCAGGGGTGCATAGGACGTAAGTCCTGTCCACAGCACTGTTGGACACAGGACTTATCTCCTCTGCACCCTTGGACAGGCCTCACCTCATCTGCACAATCTGCTTACTAATCTGAGGAAACATAGGTGACATGATTGTGAAATGTGCTAATATATTTTTTTAATCATGCAGATACTATCTAATCCTTGTCAATAATGTAAAACCAATTCATGTGCCCGAAATCTTTTTTTAAATAACATTTACAAATTAGAGCACAGGTCATATGTATAAGCATTACACTACTGAAATCTCACTCATTTACAAAATACAATTCCTTTATGCACCAACATTTCTTTACCAAGCATTATCAACAATGTATTAGTCTCTATTATATTGTCTTCCTGACTTACTCTATTTTTCCACCTGTCCCCTTGTAACACCCTCTCTCTGACTTATTCCTTTTACATCCTGACTCCGTGTTACACTCTCTTACACTCTCTCTTTGACTTACTTTCTCTTACACCTTGTCTCTAATTTATTCCCTCTCTCTCTTTTTTACAGCAATTTGTAAGTCATACTTTCTCTTACATCCTCTTCCTGATTTACTCCGTCTTACAACCTTTCTCTTTGTAACATTCTCTCCCAGACTTACTCCCTATTACACCTTTTGTCTGTTTTACACCCTCTCTCCCTCTTTATGACTTTTTTATTCTCTTCCTCTCTTTGTGTTACACCCTCTGTCTGATTTACTCCTTGTTACATCCTCTCTCTGATTTACTCCCTCTTACACCCTCTCTCAAAGTTACTATCTCTCTCTCCCTTTTACAGCCTCTCTGTGTTTAAGTCTCTTTTACATCCACTCCCGTTCTAATACCCTCTCTCTGTCTTACATCCTCTTACACCCTTTCCCTATCTTCCACTCTGTACATCCTTTTTTTGACTTACTCCCTTTCTCCCTTTCTTTGACTTACTCCATCTCCCTATTACATCCTTTCTCTGTCTTACAACATATTATACACTCTCTCTGTCTTACTACTTCTCTATGTTTTACTCCCTCTACTTGTTTCTTTGTCTGACTCTCTCTGTCTCTTTGTGTTACTCCCTCTAGCTCTTTTTCTCTGTCTTACTCCTAGTTACATAGTTGCTGTGGTATAAACTTAGATATGTTGTAAACTAGTGTTTATATCATTTGGTTATTGTCATTGCTTTGTTGTTTGGTAATAGTGGTGTATAATGTGTTTTATTTTTTTTGTTTACCACAGATTGAAAACAAGATTTCAATAGTAAGGAAATATGCAGAGGAGAAGGAAAGATGCCAAGCGGAAAAAATCAAAAACAGCAACGGAATTAAAGCAGTCGTCTACAACAAATACTTCAAAAAACAGGAAAAAAGCTCCTGGTAAGACAACTAAGTCTTTCTTTCGGAACATATGTAGATAAAAAAAAAATGTTGATGAGGATCAGAATATACAGAAGGAGAGAGCAAATTTGAAAAGGAAGGAGAGGCCCCCCAAAAATGTTACTACTGGAGCAGGAGAGAATAATATGTATAGGAATAGAAGGCGAAACCAATTTAGGGACATTCGTAAACGAATGTTTCGCAATAGGGTGGTTTTAAATTTGTTAAAAAATATTTAAAAAGGTAAACAGAGAGCTGCTTTTTTATAAGAAAAAGAAAAGTGTAGAGAAGATTGTTGATCAGGCTTTTGAACTTAAGAAAAAATTATTTATTTTAGTAATCAATAGAATTAGGTCACTTAACAAGACAATTGATGTTTTCAATTCAAAGAGTAGATACAAAAGAGTAATTAATCAGACTAATTTTTGTAAAGTTTTTTCTGGAGAATGGATGCATAGTTCAAGTTGTGAGCCATTTTTTAATGTGGAGAGTTACTTCCAGGAGAATGATTTGGTGCATGCAGTTGACACCAGTGGTCGAGCATATGAGGTGAAAGACGGTTATCCGATTGAAAAAGAGAAACTTGTGTCTAGAAATGCAGAAGAGGTGTTAACTGATGAAGTTTTAGGGAGACGTACTAAGGGTCCAGTGTACACTTGGAAGTGTAGTAGTATTTGTAGTGTGCGACAGGAATCAATCGATTTGCTTCGTAATTTCTTACGTACATATAGTAAGAAAAGTCTAAAACAGAAAATGAAGAGGTTGCAAGACTTAGATCCTTGCAGAGTGAGAGAAAACACAGGTTTGCAAGGGCATTCACTGGCTTGTCTTTCTAGAAAAGTATGTCAGAGTGTTTTTCATCATTTTAGGATGTTAGCAGTGCATCATAACAAAATGAGGAAATTAGTGAGAATGTTGTATTATGCAAAAAGTCCAGCACATAAGCGTAAACAGTTAAACAGTGCTCTTTTGCATGGATCTGAATTAAATGTGAAGAAGATTTGTGAAGATATTGAGATTTGTTACTTTTGTGAAAAAGAGGACAGTGTAGAAATTGACACAGTAATAGAAGGTAGAGGGGAAGACAATGTACACATTTCAAGCACAGAAACGTTTGACCAGGAAATCACCAAGTTTAAGGTGAAATCAAGTGAAAGGCCTAATTTTACTTGTGTGTGTTGTCGACGAACTCATTATAAGATTCAGACTAGGTTAGTTGATTTATATGCAGAAAGTGAAATGGAAAATAATACTGAATGGAAGAATTTTGCAACTTTTTTGATGGTGGAGAATTCTTTTGATTTGAGTTCTGATCAGCGTATTTGTAAATATTGTTATAATAAATTAAATGAAAACAGAATGCCTGCTAGAGCTGTTCACAATAATCTTGAGTTGGTAGACATTCCTCCTGAATTGATGGATTTAAATACATATGAATCTATTCTGATTCAATGTGTCCATCCTTTTCAGGCTATTGTTCGCATGGAGCCTAAGATAGGGAAATTGCCTCCTTCGGATTTACAGAGAGGATTAAAGGGAAGAGTTGTTTATTTGCCTCTAGATTTCAAGAAAAATATTGATACAATTGGTGTAGAGAAAGTGGAAGAGGAACCTCTGGTTGTTCTAGTTAATGGGGTTCCGACAAAGAGTAAGAAAATCTGGCAAGATTTAGTGGATGTTAAGAAAGTCAAAAAGGCAACGTTGTATTTGGTCAAAAACAATGAGTACTACAAAGATGTATGTGTTGGAGCAGACGAAACAGCTGCAGAAGAAGACAGTGATTGTTCAGCCGGCCAAATTGAAAAAGTTGATGTGTCTAGAAGTGAAGAAATATATGAACATTATACTGTTCTTCCTTTGCATTCCAAAGAAGTAATGGGGAATGCAATTGACTTGTTTCAAATGAAAGTAGCAAAAGGAAGCCCCATTAGTGTATGGGAAGAAAGTTTGGAAGCTCGTTGTTTTCCACAGCTATTTCCAACAGGTCGAGGTGGACGATATGACAATCGACCACTTCAAATTCCAGCATCTGAATACCGGACTTTAAGATTATATGCTGAAGATCCAAGGTTTCGTCAATGCATCCCATATTTGTTTCATCTACTGTATGAAAGTGACTTGTCTGGCCTTTCTTATGCAGTAAACCATATACTGAAAAGTGGAGCACATCTGCAAAATGTTTCGGCGAGGGACTTTATGGAGAAAGTCAATCTGCAAGACAATATTTTGGAATCTCATCTAATCAATCTCATGGCATGTCAGCGTGGTACAAACGAGTATTGGTACCATCGTCATGGAGAATTGAAATGTATGCTAAGAAACTTAGGAACTCCTACATGGTTCCTCACTCTTAGCTGTGCTGAGTATGCATGGGACGACTTACTTCAATTTCTACGAGAGGCAAATGCAAACATTCAAAATATAGAATTCAAAACACCTGGAGAACTGTGTTCTTTGGATCCAGTGAATGTATGCAGATATTTCAATCATAGATTTGAAGCTATGATGTCTTTCATTACCAATAAAAAAAATCCTCCCCTTGGAGAGGTTTTGGATTTCTTTTGGAGAAAGGAGTATCAAGCGAGAGGTGCTCCTCACATACATATGTTGTTATGGATTAAAGATGCACCCAAATTTGGAAAAGATTCGGATGACACAGTGATGAGTTTCATTGAAGAGTATTCAACATGTGCTGTTCCGAAAACTACCGAAGAAAACAGTTTAAGGCAACAAGTTTTACGCTTTCAATCACATCGTTGTGGATTGTACTGTCGTCGAAAATTCAGAAACAAGGACAAGTTCTACACAAAATGTCGTTTCGCATTTCCACGACCAGTGATTTCTAAAGGAAGAGTAAATAATTTGATGTCTTCTCTGCGACATACTGTTACGAGGAAATCACCCAAAAATACATACAATTTAAAAAGAAACGAAGAGTCCAAGTACATCAACGACTACAACCCAGTGATTTTGTCCATGTGGAATGCTAACATGGATATTCAGTTCGTTGCTGACAACTCTATTGCTGTGGCTCGATATGTGACGTCTTACATCACAAAAAAAGAAAAGACAGAACTGAAGGAAATGTGGGAGGACATTTCACATGAAAAGAGTATAAGTAAAAAATTATACAGTTTCAGTTTGAAGATGTTGTCGCATCGAGAAATTGGAGCATATGAATGTTCTGATCGGTTATCATCAGCAAGTCTCTATGCCAAGTCTAGAACAATTATTTGGGTGAGTCTAGGTCTTGCTGCAACACGAAACCGAGTTTTGAAATTAGTACAAGAAATTGAGTATTTGCCGGAGAAAGAACCAAACAGTACAGATATTTTGAAGACAAACATGTTGGATACATACTATCCAAATAGAAGTAGTCATTTTGAGAACAGTTGTTTGTATGAAGTTCTGCAAAACTATATTTATAAGAGGACCATCAGAGAAGATATCAATAATGGAATATATGCTATCATTGGGTGTGAAGGATGTCTAGTGAAGCAGAGAAAAGGCCATTTGATTAATCATCGAAAATTGAGTTGCGAAAATCCAGAGAAAAGGGAATTTTACTATTTAGCTCTTTTGCAACTCTTTAAGCCATGGCGTACAGAAGAGGAACTACTTGGAGATTTTCTCTGTTACGAAGATTATTTTAATGCAACCAAGGATACAATAGAATGTCCTGATTTTCCAAATTATCTGCAAATGTTGAACGAAGAAATAGAGCAAGAAGCCACAATTGCTGTAGAGATTGCTAGAGACAGTTCTCAAGACAGTCAGAGTTCTGCTTCATTGAGTCAGGATCCACTAGGAGGACCAATTATCCAAAATGAAGCTGCCACTGCCATGGATGGGGTGGGAAGAGCCATGGAACAAGCTCAAGATGATGTAGTTAACTTAGAAGATTTGGTGAAACAACTAAACCTTGAGCAGAAACAGATATATGACGAAGTCACAGAACAGGTTGAACATGGATTCAGTCATGAGAAAAATGAGTGCTCATGGTCATCATTTAAGCCTGTGCGACTGTACGTGAGTGGAGAAGCGGGAACTGGAAAAAGTTTTCTGATTAAAGCAATTGCAACTTATCTGCAGAAAAGGACTGAATCACCACTGTCTTGTGTTGTTACCGCTCCAACTAGGCTGGCAGCACATAACATTAAAGGGATTACTTTACATCGTTTACTGATGCTACCAGTTGAGCATGATAACAAATTACAATACCACAAGCTATCTGGAGATGCTTGTTCTGAAGTTTCCAGAGTCCTGAAGAAAATGAAACTTCTTATCATTGATGAGGTAAGCATGGTCTCAAATCTAATGCTTGCTTTTGTGCATTTGAGAATGCAAGAAATTCTTAGAACAGACTATGATGTCTTATTCGGAGGAAAACACATTATTGTTTTTGGAGATCTACTGCAGTTGACTCCAGTGAAAGGACAACCAGTGTTTAAAATGCTCACGCATGAAGATACCAGGAAGTACCTAGGAAGCATTGGAAACGTTAATATATGGTTACATTTCAAATATGCAGAACTGCTTCAAAATATGCGACAGGCAAAGGATGAAGATTATAAAAATATTCTACAAGATGTAAGAATCGGAAAAGTAAGTGAGCATGGGAAAGAAGCATTACATGCACGATTAATTTCAAATTTGTATCCAAATGAAAACATTCTTCCAGAGAATATTTTTAAGGAAATTACTGAGAACAAATCTGGGATATGTTTGATGCCAACTCTGCAAGAATGTTCCATCTTCAACCACAAGATGTTAAAGTTAGAAAATGAAGAGATTGTGAAACTGGAAGCTATAGATAAAATAGAGCATATGGGAGCAACAATTATTTTGTCTGAAAATTTGAAATCAAAATTGGATTCATTAGAGAAGAGTATATCTAAAACTGCTGGTTTTGAAAAGACTCTGAATGTGTGTTTAAATTGTCGTATCATTTTGAGAAGGAATTTATATGTTGAAAGAGGTCTGGTAAATGGAGCAATGGGTCATGTTGTTGATTTTGTGAATTGCAAAAATAGGGATGGAATTGAAATTTTAAAAATTAAATTTGATGGCATTGACGAAATAGAACAAATTTGTCGTTGTTCAGCTAGATTTTTGCTTGTAAAAGACTTATATGTTCGCCGAAAACAGTTTCCTGTTTGTTTGGCATATGCGGTGACAATTCATAAATCTCAAGGTTTAAGTGTAGATAGTGCTTTGGTGAACATTGGAAGTTCTGTGTTTAAAGAGGGTATGGCATATGTGGCATTATCACGAGTCAGAACTTTATCAGGATTGTATTTGATTGAGTGTGATGAAACAAAGATTTGTGCTGATCTAGATTGTGTTAAAGAATACAATAGGTTAAGAAGAGAGTATGCTCCACATTTGCCTCAATATCCTCTGTTTGTAAAACGTGTGGTAGGCCGAAAAAGAAGAAATGAGAATAATTGCAGTGAGGTAGTAGCAAAAAGACAAAAAGTAGATGAAAATCTAATTGTAAGCAGAAAGAAAAAGGATTCTGTTGAAGATGTTGTTGGATTTCAGTTTGAAAACAGTTCTGGTGTCAACTGCTATGCTAATGTAGTGGTTAATGTTGTTTTTTTTCTTCAAAATTTACAAGAACAGATTGTTGAAAATCGGGATCAAACATTCTGCTGTTTATTGAATTCTGTGTTTGAGAAATGTAGCATTGATAGAGGAAAAATAGAAAGTGTTTCAGAAATTCGAAATCTTCTAGACATATGTTCTGGTCAAAATCAATTTTCACAGAATATTCAGCAGGATTGTCAGGAATTTTTAATGTATATGTTTGATGTATTGGAAGATGAAGGTGTAGATATAAAAAATATTCTTATCAATGGCAGCATGACTGTGACAACTGTACTTTATCAAGTAGTACTACAATAGACACCGAAAGATTTATATATTTGACTTTACCAGACTGCAAATCAGTGCCTTTTAATAATCTAGTTAAAGCAGCGGATCACAATTATGGTGTGTACCCAATGTAAGTCTGCAATGCTGTCCACATTATTTATACAAAATTATGGTCAGTATGTCATTTTAATGTTCCAACGATGTAGACCTGATGGAACTAAATTGACAACTTCTATTAAAAATTTCGTGACTTCTCAGTTATCAATTTCAGGAAGAACTTTTGCAACTGTAGCTATTATTTATCATGACGGTCCTTCAACAACATCAGGGCATTACACATGCTATTTAAAATGTCGAAAAGGTTGGACTAACTGTAATGATACTCATTTGACTTTCAAACAACTTTTGCCTTTTGACTTAAAAAACTCATACCTAGTGTTTTTACAACCAAAATGTAAGTAAAGGTAATTGGCTTATGAAGACGGGAGCAGTTAATAAAAGTTAGTCTGCTGTTTAAAATTATATTGTGAGTAAAAGTGATGAAGATAATATAAAAAATTTAGTTCTCATATAGGTATGGTAAGTGGATCGCATACTAAGTGATATCAGTATTATAGGAAATGTTCAACATGAGATATATTTAAATATTGTGAAAATGTTGTTTGAGCCTTTCTTTCAGAACGTCGGGAAAAGGGTAATTTTAGAGTTTGTTTTAAGTAATTTGAAAATATACTGCTACATCTGACACTATTTGGCCTTAAGGAAAGGTGAAGGAATGAGCAAAGAGTCATGACTGAACACAAGGAGTATATGAAAACATTAAAACATATTTCAGATGTTCTTGGAGCTTTTCTTCTAGAGAGTCGATGAAATGAAATTTTTAGAGAACAGCAGAGTACCTTACAACGAAAAGGACCTTCATGATGTACTATTTGGCCTAAAGGAAAAGTAAGTGAATCAAAGATTAGTGTACATATGTGATTTGTAAGTTTATATGTTTTTTTTGAAACACAATCTTTTTGATTGTGTTTTTTTTCCCCGCTGTTATATGATGAATAGTTTGAACTCACTGTTTTTAGTGAAATTCAATATGTTCTGAGAACAGCAAAAATAAACTATCTAACATGTTGTACAAATTATTCTATAGTTTGTATGGTGTAATTTATATTGTATTCCCATTGTCTCACACTCATTTTCCTTTTTTCTCTCTCTTTCAGCTCTCTTTACTCACTCACACTGTCTTTCTCTCATTCTGTTTCACACCTATTCGTTTACTCAACTTCTTTCACAACCCCTCATTTCCATTTCAACTGTCTGCATCCCCTCTCTCCCTTGCACCACTTTTCAGCTTTCAGTCTCTCTGTTTTACTTCCCTTTTCCGTCTTTTCCTCTTTTGCTCTTTTAGTAATTCCTCTTTACTCACTCAACAGTATTGTCATACTCTGTCACTATAACTCACCCACTCTCTCTCGCTTATCTTTGTTTGCTACGTTTTTTTGACCTCTTCTCTCTATTTTCCGTTCACTACCTCTATGTCCTCAGTCCCTCACTCTCCTTGTGTTATGTTCACTTGTGTTTATCTACCTTCTATCATTTCTCTTAGAACAACTTCACTGCTCCTCTCTCATCGTTCTTCACCCCATTTCTTTTAGTCCGGTTCCATTACTACCCCTCATTTCCTATCTTTCAATGTTCTTCTCTTTACTTTCATCACCGAATCACTTTCTCTCAGTACCACTGCTTTAGTCCTCTTCTCCTCTCTTTCTTTCTTTTGCTCCCTTACTCATTTTCCTTTCTTCACTCATTGTACTCCACTTCACTCAGTCCTTCCCTTAGTCTCTCTGTGTACTAAAGTCCTCACTCCTTTTCCCTCAATCCTTCTATATTATCCGCTCTCCCTTCATCCCTTCACTCTATGACTCTGCTTCACTTACTCTCAGTTATCTTCCATTCCTCATTCTTCTAAATGCATCCTTAGACTCCTTTCCCTCTCAGTCATTGTCTTTTTACTTACTCCTGTTTCCTGATTTAGTTTTGCTAACTCACATTCTTTTAGTATATTTCTTACCTTCAGTTCATTTCTCTCTTCTTATCTTCCTCTCTGTTAGTGAATCTATATGCCTTACTCTTAGTAATTTGCTCTCCTTCTATTTCTTTTACCCTCTTTTTGTCCTTTTACATCACTTTATTTCCCTTTCTGTGTCTTTCACTCGTACTTTATTTCTTAATACACTGTTATGATTCTTAACCTCTTCATTTGTATCTTTTATTTTAAAATATATATTTTACTAATTATAACTTATTTTTTCTTCTCTCTTTCACAGATACAAAGTGTAGTAACAAAATTTAATTAAAGTTACATTAATTATATGGTAAGTGTGGCTAAAAAATGTAGTTTGTCATCACCCTCTCCTTTAACCTCACTATTATTCTCTCACCCTACCTTACTCCTGTTTCCTTACTCTGCTTCCCTCACTTATTCTTATCCTCCATGTTTACTCCCCTTTCCTTAACTCCCCTCCCACATTCAACTTCTTTCAGTCCCCCTGCTTTACTTCCCTTACCCTCTGTTCCCTTCCTTTGCTCCCTCACTCATTCCCTTTCCCTTAATCATTTACTTCACTCCTGTCACTCCTTCTCTCAGTCCGTCTGTCCTCACAGTTCCTCACTTCCATTCCCTCACTCTGTCTCTCTTATCGTCGCTGTCTCTCTACCCTCATTCTGTCAATACTCTTTCATCATGCTCACTCCCTACAACTCACCCACACTCCCTCACTTACCTTTGTTTGCTGCTTCACTCACTCCCTTTCAGTCACTCCTTCCTTTACTCTCTCTCTCCTTTCTCTCTGTCACTCCCCATGTCTTACCCTTATTAACTTTTATCACCCCTCTTTACTTAGAGTCACTGTTTTTTTCTAATCCTCCCTCACTGTTTTACTATCTAATACACAGTCCCTTTGTGTTGCTCCCTCTACCTCTCTTTCTCTTAACATCACTCCTTCTGTCCCTTTACCTCATGTCCACTTCTTCATTCTTTTTTTTTTCTTTTTTTTTTGGTACGCTCCCCGGTACGCGTACCGGGAGCGTACCGTTACGCGTACCCTAGAGAAAAAAGAATGACAGAGTTAAAAAATTTTTTTTTTTTTTATAAATTAGAGTTAGTTCTAAAAAGAACTGTTTTTTTAATTCTTTTTGTTGTTTTATATTTTTTATTGTTTTTTTGAATTTTTTTTACTTTTTTGGCTTTTCTGAACAGTTTTATATTTTTTTGTATTTTTTATGGGGAGAAACAAAAAACAGGGAATTGAAAACGGCTCAACTGGAGCACAAAAAAAATCAGGAAAAATTATGGTTTCCTCGGGCATTTGTGGTTATCCATAGCAACATTGATTAGTGTAATGCTTTGCTGACCATAACTAATTGTTTTGTTACAATATATACAAACAAGTTTGTATCCCCCAAACTTTGTTTGTATATTTGGGACCGTCTCCCTTGCCTCTGGACCCGATGGAGTGGGTTCTTTGGATGTTGAGGGTCTCGATGATGATTGGGGTAGGTTTCTGCAGAGGTCCCTTACCTCTGCTGCAGAATAGTTGTTAGGGTGCAAACGCATCATGTGCCGAATCATAGTATGATTCCCAAAGGAATATTTTTTTTAGGGTTCCCCCTGGATAGCACAGCACCACAGATGAGACAAGTCACCTTCGCAGCGTTGACTTTTTTGAAACCCCTTGGGATTTGGTAAAACTCCCATACGAAGTGCTCTTTTGGTTTGTATGAGGGATTATCTTCAGGCAGGAACTGCCTTCTCTCTTTCTCCTCTTCATCCTCCTCCTCCTCTTCTTCTTGACCACCAATGTGATCTTCTGGTGGTCCTTTTGATGGTGGTGGTGGTGGTGGGACAGATGCTCCAGCTGCTGATATGACTGTAGCCATCTCTGTAAGGAAAAAGCAGGTCTTCCTCACTCAAATAACAAAGTGAGAATGAGGAAAAAAGGTGGGGGCTTTCATCATTTGGAAAACAAAACTGTTCTGAACCAATGAAAAGTGTTATTTTCAAGTCACATGATCCGGACTTTCATCATTTGGAAACCAAAACTGATATGAACCAATGAAAAGTGTTATTTTCAGATCACATGACCCGACGCGCTTACGCTACGCGCCCCGGCGTGCGATCGTATGCGCTCGGGTGCTTCCAGGTGCGCTTACGCTGTGCGTCATATGACGCATCACGCGGCTACGCGATACGTCACGATGTTGTTTTCGTTCGCGGCAATAGCACTAACGGGACACTCACCGGTACGCGCCCCGGGTGCGCCGTAACATTGCGCTCACCAGTGAGCGCATCGGTACGCGCCCCGGGAGCGCTCCAGGGCACAAAAAAATAAATAAATAAATAAACATAAAAAAATAGTATTACATAAATATAAAATTCATTATAAAAAATATTACATTTCATACCCATACAGATTTACTATTAAAAAACCTATGAAATTCACTGAAAAAAACAGTATGTGTTTCTATAAGTGATTGTTTAAGAGAGTATGTGTAAGTTTCCTTAGAAGTAAGGTGGTTGTGTGTGTATAGCTGTATATGCAAATAAATGGATGTTCAATAGTTTATTTGCATGTGTGAGTATGTGTGAGAGTATCTTTTGGATGACTGTCGGTGTGTGATAGGATGTATAGGTGTATCACTACATATGATGAGTGAGTATATGTATGAGTGACTATATAGAACTGTTGGTCAATGAGTGGATGTGTATATAGATGGTGAAATTATTGAAATGGTTGTTGTAACTGGTATGGGTATCTCAATTTTTTTGAAAATTTTAGTTTCTATTTTTGAATATGTGTTTCAAGGGTTACATTACAGTGAAAAGAGGTCTGTCACTCTGTCACAAGGATGGTGTCATCAGTGATGTCATGAGTGATGTCACTGACCATGTCATGAGTGATGTAATATGTGACGTCATCAGCAGTGCATTGCACGCACAAGTTATAGTGAGTCCAACTAACTATAACGTGGGAATTTCATTGGTTTTATGCGAGTAAAATTTCCAGCTAACTATAACTGGTGTCAAACCTATGGTTTTTTCAGTGAATTTCATAGGTTTTTTAAATGTTAATTCCTAACTATAACTGATGTGAAACCTATGGTTTTTTCGGTGAATATATATATATATCTATATACGAATGTATGTCTGTCTGTTTGTCCTTTATGCATTAAAATACCATTCATCCGATCGCCATGAAACTTTGGGAAGTTGTTGAATACACTCCCGCAAAGATTTCTGGCATACATTTTTTTAAAATATAGGCCCCCCAGGGCCCTCATAATCTTTCGAATACTGATGTACGCACAAGACGGAAAAACTAAAAATCGTGTATCCACAAGCACTCGAATAAATAAATAGAATTAAAACAGCATTCATCCGATCGCCAGGAAACTTTGGGAAGTTGTTGAGTACACTCCCACGAAGGTTTCTGGCATAAACATTTTTTAAATATCGGCACCCAGGGCCCTCATAATCTTTGGAATACTGATGTACGCACAAGACGGAAAAACAAACAATCATGTATCCACAAGCACTCGAATAATTAAATAGAATTAAAACAGCATTCATCCGATCGCCAGGAAACTTTGGTAAGTTGTTGAGTACACTCCCGTGAAGGTTTCTGGCAGAAAATCTTTTTAAATATCGGCCCCCCAGGGCCCTCATAATCTTTCGAATACTGATGTACAAATAAACAAAAAATCGTGTATCCACAAGCACTCGAATAAATAAATAGAATTAAAACAACACTCTGAAATGTTTTCCATATTAAAATCAATAAGTTTCAATAAAAATAACACAATGTAAATTGAATGTTATCATAACGAGTTTCCTTGAATTTTCTTTCTTTGGAGATCGTAGCAATGCGCGACGGGTAAGCTAGCATGTATAAATATATGTATTATAAGAACTATATATTTTTACATGAGAAAAAAGCCCCAATGGTATTTATACCGAGATAACCGTAGCGAACTTTGCACTAAAATGTTTGCACATGGAAATGTACTGTAATGCGTATTTTGCACACTAATATATGCAAATTTGCACAGAATGATATTTGTTTGCCTAAAGAATGAAATGTACAATCAAATGAATTTAAACCTGGTATTTTACCGAGATTGAGAGAAAAATGTCACATCGTAGCGTCATTTGCACAGTTATAAAAGCACTGTCACTTTAAAAATGCATCACAGAAAAAGAAAAAAATGTGAACTGTTGGTATTTAAGAAACCAGGTGACCTTTCGCTGTGTCATGTGATCAAGGTACGTCAGTACCGAAACGCGTAATGGCCGACGGAACAGCAGCTAAATAAACCAACGAATTTTGGAACTATTTTGGGTCTGTGCACCACGTTTCTTTTCTTTTCTGAGGGAGAGAGCGCAAGCAACTTGCTCGTGGGAGTGGAGTGGCGAAGATATATATATATATATATATATATATATATATGGAAGTAAGTCGTCAACCCAACAAAGACTCCAACTCTGTAGAATGACGAAGAGCAGACCCAGGAATCAGTGCTTCATCAAAAGTGCTTTATTTAGCCAGCCAGTCCGCCATGACGCGTTTCGCCTCTGCTGAGGCTTGATCACATGACAAGTTGCGAATGGCGAGGACCGGTATTTAAAGTGCAAGTGCAAACAACACAGCTGTATAGGCAACAACATACTATCCTGTAGCACAAGATGACCTCGTATTTTTCGAGATACATCGGGCTGAAATATAAATATTAAATAAATATAAATATGTTATTTAAAATTCATATTCACAATTCTCTTTTAGAAAAAATCAAATTTCAGAATCTTTATGAAAACATTTTTTTCGGAAAAAATATTAAATCCCATTGTAGACAGTAAATGTATATACTGCTTGAAACCGCCCTCGACAGTAAATAATTGATGCAAAATACACAATATACTGTTCTGTATTAGCTACTTACATGGATAACTCAAAAAGCATTGCCTTGTCCCATAATACTGCCCCAGTGGGCTAAGAATCAATCTCATAGTCTCACAGCCGTGTTTCAAAAAACATGCCTATGTTCTACTGGTCCCTGAGAGTTGGAATGTGCAATATTATTAAAAAAAAGTGCCTGTGCAAGTGCAGATATACAACCATTATAATCCACATTCTAAGACCACCCCTCCACCATTAAAACCTGAGTGTCGCGAAAGACCACATGTCTTTATCTTCTGCATTCTATCTAATCCAAAAATATATATATACATTCAAATGATACACAGTTATTTGTCAAGCCCCTTATTAAAACCAAAGATGACAACAGATACAGTTTCTAAAGTATAACTCTCATAAACAGGTATATAGATCCTCACTCGCATTAAGTCCATTTGGATTTTTGCTGTCCAGTTCTAGTATGTACCTTGTTTCTAGAAGGCGAAGCTTAGCTTCTTTATCCCCTCCTCTCTTTAAAGGCCATACTGTGGTTTGCAGCCATTTCCACGCATTTTTTATCCCGCGGACTTTCAGTCCGCATACCATTATCCCGCAAGGTCATTGACCTCGCATACCATTATCCCACATTTTTTCAAAACGCATGTGCATTTATCACGCATGCCTTTACAACGAATTACGTTTTAAAGGCATGTATGGTAAATGCATTTGCGTTGTGAAAATCACGATGACGAGAGAGGTAAGTGGGTTTGTGTTAATTTTTTCGTGGGTTAGTGATAGTGTTGTGTAGTGTAGTGTTGTGTTAGTGTAGTGTAGAGTTGTGGTGGTTGTTTAGTGTAGGGTCATGCTGGGGGTAGTGTGTTAGGGTGTAGTGTTGTGTTGTAGTGTTTGCCTAGTGTAGGGTCATACTGGGGGTAGTGTTTTAGGGTTTAGGGTAGTGTTGTAGTGTTTGCGTAGTGTAGGGTCATGCTGGGGGTAGTGTTTTAGGGTTTAGGGTAGTGTTGTAGTGTTTGCGTAGTGTAGGGTCATGCTGGGAGTAGTGTTTTAGGGTTTAGGGTAGTGTTGTAGTGTTTGCGTAGTGTAGGGTCATGCTGGGGGTAGTGTTTTAGGGTTTAGGGTAGTGTTGTAGTGTTTGCGTAGTGTAGGGTCATGCTGGGGGTAGTGTTTTAGGGTTTAGGGTAGTGTTGTAGTGTTTGCGTAGTGTAGGGTCATGCTGGGGGTAGTGTTTTAGGGTTTAGGGTAGTGTTGTAGTATTTGCGTAGTGTAGGGTCATGCTGGGGTGTAGTGGTTTAGGGTTTAGGGTAGTGTTGTAGTATTTGCGTAGTGTAGGGTCATGCTGGGGGTAGTGTTTTAGGGTTTAGGATAGTGTTGTAGTGTTTGCCTAGTATAGGGTCATGCTGGGTTTTAGTGTTTTAGGGTTATGGGTAGTGTTGTAGTGTAGGGTCATGCAGGGGTAGTGTTTTAGGGTTTAGGGTAGTGTTGTAGTGTTTGTGTAGTGTAGGGTCATGCTGGGGTGTAGTGGTTTAGGGTTTAGGGTAGTGTTGTAGTGTTTGTGTAGTGTAAGGTCATGCTGGGGTGTAGTGGTTTAGGGTTTGGGTAGTGTTGTAGTGTAGGGTCATGCTGGGGGTAGTGTTTTAGGGTTTAGGGGATGTAGTGGTTTAGTGTAGTATTGTAGTGTTTGTGTAGGGTCATGCTGGGGGTAGTATAAAAAGGTACTGTTGTAGTATTTGTGTAGGGTAGTAAAGTGCTTTATGGTAGTGTTGGGGGTCGTGCTGGGTATTAAATTAGAGTGTAGGGTAGTGTAGGGTAGGGTAGTGTACTTTTACTTACCTTTACAACTTTTACAACAAGTATACCTTTAACATGCATGCCTTTACGTTGTAAAGGCATGCGTACTAAAGGCATATTTGTTCTAAAAGTTTTCGTTATTTTAATTTGCGCCCTAATAGTACATGCGGGATTTTTTTTGCGGACTGATGGTATGCGGACTGATGGTATGCGGGATTACGTCATATATTCCCATACTGTATCAATTACGTAGTACTGAAGGTGGACTGGATTCGCTTCATGATTTGTCTCAAAGTGTCTGGCCACCGGATAGGCTTGGTCTTTGCTTATTATCGGCCTTATGTGCTGGAGTATCCGTTTGTGGGCGGGTAGTCTGGTACTACCGACATACCTCAACCCACACGAACACTCCAGCACATACACCGCAAAATCTGTTTTGCATGTTAATCTTTTGGTGATTTCCAGCAGGTGTTGTTTAAAAGGGCTCTTGTAACTGGTTTTATTACATCCGTAGCGGCAGGCCTTACATTACATGCACTTTTTGAATCCTTTACTGAAGGCCATCCATGTCTTTGAAACCTGTGGTTCTAAACTGTGTTTGACTAGAGCTTTGGACATAGACGGACACCTTCTAAAAGTGAGCATAGGTTTAGCTGGAACCTTCTGACCAATGATTGGATTTCCTTTAATGAGATTCCAATTATGGTGGAAAATGTTTCTCAAGTCAGAGTGTTACCTATTATAAGACAGAATTACACGAGATTGTATAAGACCAACCTGCGTGGCATTTGGTTTTTCCTTTAGTTTAGATGATAGAGCTAGGAGTCTGGGCATTTGTTGGGTCCGGATAATAGCAGACTCAATAGTATCATTAGAATACCCCTTGACTAAAAATCTTTGTCTCCTAGCTTCTTGTGCGGCCGCACATTCTATCTCTGAACTACAAATCCGCCTGATGCGCAGCATCTCCCCATAAGGGATGCTGCGAATGAGATGACACGCATGATGGCTTGCCGCATGCAGGATCGTATTGCCCGCCGTTGGTTTTCTGTAAAGCTTGGTGGCTAAAATATCGTTGTCCACATAAACCTGCATGTCTAAAAAACAGCTAGAGGTGGCATGGATGTTGGATGTAAACTCCAAATTGAAGTTATTGCTGTTCACCTCCCTGACAAAATCATTGGCCTCTGCCTCCGTACCTCGCCACACAAAAAATAAATCATCTATGTACCGAAGGTACAACACGATTTTCTGTTCCATGGTGCCCCTGAGTTGCTGCGATAGGACCTGTTCCTCCCACAGTCCCATGTGCAAACATGCGTAACTGGGGGAGAAACAGGCCCCCATCGCAACTCCTCTTGTTTGTTGGAAAATTTGATTGTTAAAAAGAAAATAATTCTGTTCCAAGCACATTTTTATCATAGACAGCAACAACTTATTGTGTGCAGCAAAGTTCAATGGATGTCTGTCAAGGAAGTATTCAACAGCTCTCAGCCCATCCTGATGTCTAATAGAAGTATAAAGGGCTGACACATCTAAGGTCATCAAAAACATCCCTGGGCCCCACTTTACATGTTCTATCTTCTTAATAAAATCTGAGGTGTCCTGAACATATGACCGCAAATTTCTGACCCAATCCTGCAAAAAAAAGTCTATGTATTTGGAAACCTTTTCTAATGAGCTGTTGATGGCCGATATGATGGGTCTCCCCGGAGGAATGTTAGAGTCTTTATGTATTTTCGGGATTAGATAGAATATCGGGATAACCAGATGTTCTTTTTTCAAGAACCGGAATTCCTCTTCCGATATCAGTCCCCCACTCCTCCAAGCCTGGAGTTTTGCATATTGCTCCACAAGCAGCTCTGACCACCTGAATGTTACTTTTCTTATAACATGAGATGTTCCCCAATTGCAATTCAGCTTCAGCCAAATATAGTTGACGTGGCCACAATACTATATTTCCACCCTTGTCCGCTTGTCAGACTAGAATCTCGCTGTTCGACTCCAGCTTCTTTATCAGTTGCGTATAGCATCGATTCTGATTGCTGATGGCATGCCTCTTTTTATTGGTGGAAATATACAGTTTCTTAAGGTCCTGTATGACCAAGTCCTTATATACATCAATGTTATCATGAGTCATTATTGGCTAAAAAATTGATTTTGGCTTGAAAGGGGTTAAACATCTACTCATATTGTCAGTCCTCATGTTTTCTACATCACTGATACCATCCTCATTTTCATTTTGTAAAGCCCAAATCTCTTCAAATGCTTGCCGATCCCCTACAGTAAGCAATGATGCTTTTTTCAGAGGTGAGCGCTTGGAGTGGATTTGTAAGACCGGATTGCTGATACCGATCTAGGACACACCCTCTCGTTCTGGTGCTCCGCGTTTATCAGCAAAACTGTGGAGGAGTACGAGAAGTACAAATGCGTCGCCCCCCCAAGCGAGGTCATTGCCATCAGGCGGTAATTTTTGGTGAAGGGAGAGAGTAGGCAGCACAGAGCTGCCTGATAAGGGCACAGACGGAGGTTTAAGTGGGACAATCTTATCAGGGAGTCCTGTGGAGGTACGCAGTCCGAAGCCAAGAATATGGGGCATCACTGTATGTTTTGGTTTTCCCCATTACTTAATGAGGTACCACAATGGACTGCGGATACCATCATGCAGTTCTCCCTGAGCCACAAGCACTTATTCCACACCTGCATAAAGGAGGAGGAGCCGAGAGACTGCTACATAGGGAGTGGCCGCTGAGTCAAGTCCAGGATTTACCAACCAGCCTGTGAGACCGGCACTAATGACGGCCATTCCGGCTAGAAACGCGTCTGCCCAAGCGTTTCACGGACTGAAAGGACTGAGCTGTGCTGTACATATATATATATATATATATATAGATATATATAGATATATATATATGCACGACGACCTTTCCCGGCTGGTCCCAGTCTCAAATTACGGCGAGTCTGTGTGGGTGCCGGACACCCTATTTATGAAAGCGACTATTTCTTCCCACTTGCGGAGAAAATATCACAGACTACTCACGATGCTTCAAAAGTTTATTAGCACGAAATCAGCAGCTCACTACCGACGCGTTTCGCCACTTAAGGCTTGGTCATATATATATATATTCACTGAAAAAACCATAGGTTATAGACCATATATAGTTAGGAATTAGCATTTAAAAAACCTTATTTTACTCACACAAAACCATTGAAATTCCATATATAGTTAGTTGCACTAACTATATATCGCGCACCCGCAATCCACTGCTGATGATGTCACATATTACATCATTCATGACATGGTCAGTGACATCACTGATGACATCACTGATGACATCTCAAATGACATCACTGATGACATCATCCAGTGACTGTGTGTTTCTGTAAAGTTTAAATATGTTTTACATATTGAAGAATGAGTAGATGTAGAAGTGTCTGGATGAAGGATTTAGTAGGTGCGTGACTGACTGTATGAGTGAGTGATTAAATGTGTCTCACTGAGTGCATGGGTTAGTGACTAAACTGTCTTAATTTGTGCATCATTATGTCTGTTGTTCTGTAAACTGCTGCATGTGTTGATCAGTAGCTATATGAGTAACTATATGGGTTATTGATTGATTGCCCAAGTATTTGTATGGGAGACTGAGTGTGTGTGTGGCTGGCTGGGAGGTGTGTGACTCTGTGCAGATCAATGTGTACTTGTATCAATGATTGTATAAGAGAGTAATTATGTGTTAGTATATGTTTCAAAATGTAAGGTGCTCTATGTTTAACTGTATAGATTAGAAAATGGAAGTGTGATTGATTCTTTACAGGACTGACTAGGTGTGTGAGTAACTCCATGGATGAGTGACAGAGTGTGAGAGTCTGTATAGGTGTATGAGTGCATATGATAGTGTTGTAAAGATGAGTGATTGTATGTATGAATGATTGTATGGGTAAATGAGTGAATGTGTGTGTAAACATAGGAATCACTGAGTGCGTATGTAGTAACTAGTATTGGTGTGTCAATGGTTTCAAAAATTATACTCTGTATTTAACACTGGGTGTAACAGAGGTTATATTAAAGTGTGAGGAGATGCATTGTATTGTCACATGAATGATATCATCAGTGATGTGGTCATTGATGTCAAATGAGATGTCATCAGTGATGTCATCAGTGATGTCATTTGAGATGTCATCAGTGATGTCATCAGTGATGTCACTGACCATGTCATGAATGATGTAATATGTGACATCATCAGCAGTGGATTGCGGGTGCGCGATATATAGTTAGTGCAACTAACTATATATGGAATTTCAATGGTTTTGTGTGAGTAAAATAAGGTTTTTTAAATGCTAATTCCTAACTATATATGGTCTATAACCTATGGTTTTTTCAGTGAATTTTCAAGGTTTTGTAAATGCTAATTCCTAACTATATATGGTCTATAACCTATGGTTTTTTCAGTGAATTTTCAAGGTTTTGTAAATGCTAATTCCTAACTATATATGGTCTATAACCTATGGTTTTTTCAGTGAATTTCAATGGTTTTTTAATAGCAAATATCATAAGCTGTCGAATGTCAAGTACGTGGTAAGTAAAAACATTTTCGTGTTTATGCACACTGATCTGCTTTGAATGCTGCCCCCACCCCTCATTTCTATTAGGAGTACTCTCTCTTTGCAGATAGTGAAGGGTAGTTAACGCAGCCCTTTGCCCCCTTTGTAATCCGTCGTGCCTGCTTCTCTCTCCATTTGATTGATTGTTCTCTTTGGTTCATTCTCTATTTACAAACAAGCACAGAGTCGCAATACTCTGTTTAGTCTTTGCAGATAGCGAAAAATCGTGTAAAAAAACAAAAGGAATCGAGCAAAATCAGTAGGCCACTAATGGGATCTCTTTTTGACCTCGCTAAAATAGAAACATTAGGAACAACCTGTTGAAAATAGCAATGCGTATGTATATAAGCGGCGTTCATTTGTGTTCACAGTACCCCTTGTTGATTGTTTCAATCGAGCATTGAATTGTTCGAAGTTAATTCTCTTAAGGATCTTCTCTACCTGCAAACGAGGAAGAATAGGAATATTCTCTCTCCCTTTGCAGATAGTGAAGGGTAGGTAACGCAAGCCTTTAACACGTCGTACCTATTTCATTCCTCATTGATTGATTGATTGTCCGAACATTGACTGTTTGGGAATTAGTTCTTTTTGGAGGTATTCCCTGTTTGCAAATAAACGTAGGAAAATCTTTGCAAGTAGTGAAAGGGTACGTAATGCGGACCGTTCTCCCCCGTTGTAATCTGTCATGCCTATCTACTCCCCACTGATTGATGCACCTTTTTCACCCGGACCATTTACTAGAGATACGTCATCTGGCCCGACCAGAGAGCACCCCTAGTGAAAAGGACATATGCAATAATAACGAAGTGATCACTGTATCCTGTTAACAGAAACTTTACCATGAAACAACCTGGAAAGAAAAAAATAGGAAAACGAAAATCAGTAGGCCACTGATGAACATGAACTTTTATTAAACAACGAACAAAGAAGCGATAACATAACGTAATGATAAAACCTATTAATGTCCTAGAAACAAGAAAACGTTAAAATATGCCAGTGGTGAGAGACCAGAAAAACAGTAAGAGAAACCAAATCACCCCTCGCTGTCCCACCGCCTGCCACGCCAAAAAAATCGATAGACTAGGGAAAATGCAAGTCAGTAGAACATCCACCCCCACTCTGGAAACTTCCAAGGTGGGGCAGGGTTCCGGCTACGCCCAGCCGGGAGCAGCCCATATAAGGCAGGTCCTGCTGCCACGCCCAGGAGATCCTAACGTAGGGTGTAGCCGGAGGAGAGGCCGAGGCCAGCGGGACCCGGCCAGGGGATTGCCTTTACAACGCTGAACAGTTGCAGGGGGGGGGAATGTCTCCTCGACCCTCCCCTCTCTCTCCCAGTCCGGCCGCGGTGGCCCTTGAGAGTTGCAGGTAGTCCCGCCACATGCTCTTCCGGTCCGACCACCAACGGTCGGGGGGCCGAGGCCGACGGGATCCGGCTGCAGCCGATAAACCAAGAAACCCGTTCATGGGGCCAGAGCCAGGGGCGTCCGGCCGACATCCACTGGAAGCCCGGCCCGAAGACGGACGGGACACTTCTTTCTTTTATAATGGCTGCGACAACACTGGGGGGGGATGTCTTGCACATGCCTCCGACCCCCCCCCCCCTCGTCCTCATCGCCTGGTCCGGCCATAACAAATCTCAAGCGAGACGCCGTGGGGTGCACTGGGAGGGAGAGACGGTGCGAACAGGCCTCTCCCACCTCCCCAGGTGGAGGCTTCCCAGCTGCACCCTCAGCGCTCCAGGCGCCCGGAAAAGGGTTCTTCCACTGTGGCCATGCTGCAACGTCTCGCCCGGCAGGGTGGAGCCCGTCCGCTCATGTGACCCCGCGATCGCCGGTAGCTGCCGAACTCTCAAAATGGCGGTCGACCTGGCAAGAGCGGGCCCAGCATAAAGAAATGGCCCGGTCACTGGTTGACTCCACCACCGTAGTCCTCCACGACCTTGAAGATTCTAGAGGAGCCGCGGGAGTCTCCGACCCCCGATGGGGAATGACTGCCATGATCGCCCGTGGAGTGACGAAACTGTATCCGCGGTACGTCGGCGCTCCCATGCTGGCGCCAGCCTCACTTTGAATTACTAGAATCCTGCAGACCTCACTTCCGGTGAAAGCACAGTGTGACCCGGTAGGAAAAATTCTTGCACCCCCTCCCCTTTTTGACTGATAGTTCAAACCACCGATCCTTTCCTTTGCCCTTTTAACGGAACTTTGGACTGCCTCCCCCTCTTTTACATTTTCTAGAGAAAACAAAACATTAACCACTACATTAGCATAGCAGTTGACACCAGAACTGTTTTCAAATTGAAAACCAACAACATCTTCAACAGAATCCTTTTTGTTTCTGCTGTGACCCTGCTACAGCACAGGCATTGTCCCCAGCAGTAATTCTGCAATGCCGGTAAGAATAGCTGTGGTGCCTACTGGACTCACTCACCCCCGCGGCGCCCCACGCCGTTTTTTGCTGGGCGGCAACTTACTAGACATCACTTTCGTGCCATCTAGATTTCAGCGCGTTCTGCTGCCTTGGAACTATTCGCACAACAGACCGCTACTGACAAGAATATTTCATTATTGGTGCTGTCAATTTCAATAAATCTATTGGATAATTCAAAAGAAATTGCCACGGTCTCTTCGTTGTTTAAATGTTTTTACTGTTTTTGTTTTCTTGTATATATTTATATGTTATTAAAGTTTTATATTCCTACTACTTTGTTGGAGTGCTATATATTTTTAATGTGACACATAATTGTAAAAACTTTGATGTACAAAGAGTCATTCCTGGAATCTTCCGCTTCAGGCTCGGTCCCCTCCCCAATCACAATACAGGATGGTTTTCAGATAGTAGGAACACGTGTGGTGTGACGGATCTCATCGGGTGTGGGCCTTGATCTACTATAACTCCTTTGAAGAGGGGTGATTCTTTACAGCTGGGGCCATAAACTACATCTGCAGGGCTAGCTGATAGCCTGGACAATCGGACACAGAGAAAGAGGAGTGTCAGAGGGTGCGGTAGTGAATAGGGCGAAAGGGAGGTGTCGGGCGGGCACAGAGTGTGATTCTCAGGGAAGAGCAGCGCAGATGGGGGGAGGTTTATTGCCCATGCATAAGACAGAGAGCGGTGGTGACCAGTGCCTAGGGAAGATGCTTGCGTGGGTGAGGAGCCATGCTACGAATCGACAGCGTGCAGAGAGTGGGTCTGGTCAACACATCTAAAATGGCTGCCGTGCACGACAAAAGTGTGGCATTTCAAAAAAGGCAAGATGGCGCAGACAATGTTTTTCAACACTTCCTCATTTCCTTCGAATCGAACGTTAACAGACGTTGGGGCATATTACCAAAGTTAAGCGATATTTATCGCTAACGATGCTTACCAACCAATTTTTTACCACTAAGCATCGTCAGAAATTATCGAAGATAAACCTTGCTATTATCAAGGTTTATCGCAAATGCGATAATAAACGGCCGCAATGCATGAATATCGCTAAAAACTCAGCGATATTCATGCATTACCGAGCTAATGCTCTTAGCCATGTTATCCACCTCCCATTGGATAACATGGCTAAGAACTGCTCAGGGCAGGTGTTACTTTTTGGAGATATTCGCGCTTAGCGCGAATATCTCCAAAAGTTGGTAATAGGAGATAGATATCTTGCATGTTGTAATGCAAGTTATTGTGGTATATGGAACTCATACCATAATCTCTCAGGAAAGCAGAAACTGATCCTTTTGGGACCGCCTAAAAAGGCCTAGGGGGTGAGGAGTACTCTACTTTGCCCCCTTTTCACGTTCCGAACTATTTTATTTTACTCTCTTCTGTAATTACACAAAATAGCAGCGATAAGATGCATCGGAGACACACAGTGAGAGAAAGGAGGCCGGAGATGAAGAAGAGATGTCAAATACACATTGGAGATAATATAGTGGCAGAAGGGAAGTAAATATGAGTAAACTTACCATGTAACATAAAAATGTTGCACTCTATACTATAAGTCTCATTTTATACTACAATCACTTCGCTACAACCTCATAAATTAAAAATAAAAATGAATAATGTCTCAAACAATTTTTGATTTCTAAATATAAATTTATTCTTCAGAATTTTCTAAATTTGAAAGAACTAGTAACATGTCCTCATCAGCAATGTCCTCATTAAAAGTCTCCAATGATGATTCTTGTAACTCTATGGTCTCCAAACACTCGATAAATTCGCCATCAAGAGATTGATCAAAAAAATCATTCAAGTCATCTCCTCCTTGTGACAATATTTCATTATTGGTGCTGTCAATTTCAATCAATGTAGTGGAATCATTCAAGTCATCTCCTCGTGACAATATTTCATTATTGGTGCTCTCAATTTCAATCAATGTAGTGGAATCATTCAAGTCATCTCCTCCTTGTGACAATATTTCATTATTGGTGCTGTCCATTTCAATCAATCTAATGGAATCATACAAGTCATCTCCTCCTTGTGACAATATTTCATTATTGGTGCTCTCAATTTCAATCAATGTAGTGGAATCATTCAAGTCATCTCCTTGTGACAATATTTCATTCTTGGTGCTGTCCATTTCAATCAATCTAATGGAATCATACAAGTCATGTCCTCCTTGTGACAATATTTCATTATTGGTGCTCTCAATTTCAATCAATGTGTTGGACAATTCAAAAGAAATTGCCACGGTCTCTTCATTGTGAGCCATTTTATTTTGAAATTGCTTGCTGTAAATTGCAGAAAAAAATAATCACTTTCATTTATCGTTTTTAGTAATACATAATATAAAACTAACTTTATCAAGTATTTAGTATAACAGAAGGACTGCAAATAAATAACAGAAAACATTTTTCAAATTATCTTCAAGTGTACAACATAGTTCCCCTTACAAATTAACAACTCACCTTTTTAAAAGTAGCAGAAGTGTTAGTACTGTGTAAATCAAACACCAGAAATTCACCACCAAAAATTCCTCACAAATGTACCTCAGACAGTAGTATCACAAAATGGCTGTGGTTTCCTCTCATTTGACATATATACATAACCAATTAACTTTCATCACACACAAATACAAAACCAAAGTAACATTTTAATTGGTTCTAAATTTCAACACTTTCAAATGTGTTTTCCCCATGCAATTTTCCATAGGACATTTACATACGTCTACAGCCTGAATGGCTGAACGGAATTACACCAAACTTGGCAAAATGGTACATCAAACCTAAGAGGTCAGGAAGGATCTACTATGCCCCCTTATGGTCATTTCCCCCTTCGCTTTGGCCTCCTCTTGTCTCTCAATCCTACCGAGAGACAAGATGGCGGCCGCTACGGACTGTTTGGAATGTTGACAGACGCCGGAGAACCAATCAGCTTCGCAAAGCTCCGTAACGCGAAAAGTACGCGAAGCAGAGCGCTGTTACAGATATATATCTTTTTTTGAACGTTAATTTCTCAAAATCCACTGGAGCACATATATTGAGACCTAGCAAAGGCACATCGGGCTACCAGTCCCTAATATTTTGCCAAGTTTCGTGCAAATCCATTCAACCGTTCGATTATTATTATTTTGGTTTTTTTTTGCCCCGCGGGGCCCTTTTAAAACCTCCACATCAAACCTAGGGGGTCAGCGAGGATCTACTATGCCCCCTTATAGTTATTTCCCCCTTTGTTTTGACCTCCTCTTGTCTCTCGATCCTACCGAGAGACAAGATGGCGGCCGCTACGGACTTTTTGGAATGTTGACAGACGCCGGAGAACCAATCAGCTTCGCTTCACAAAGCTCCGTTGCGCGTAAAGTACGCGTCCTGGGACGCTGCCAGGTCCGCTGTTACAGATATATATCTTTTTTTAAACGTTAATTTCTCAAAATCCACTGGAGCACATATATTGAGACCTACAAAAGGCACATCGGGCTACCAGTCCCTACAATTTTGCCAAGTTTCGTGCAAATCCATTCAGCCGTTCGGGCTAAAAGGGAGGCCAACCGCCCTATGGAAAACTCAATGTTAAAAACACGTTTTGGGACCCCCCTTTTTTCTCGGCCCCCCCTTGACGAACCCCCCCCAAATTTTCAAGGGCTGCTCAGAAACAAAATGTGCCATTTTCCTGAAAATTTCAGCCAATTCCGTCCACAAACGCCAAAGTTATTAGACATAGAATTTTCAAAAATCCCATAGAGAAAAAATCCTAACTATATATACCTACTGGCGACCGCCAGTAGGTAATATAGATATATATATGCAAAACACATGCAGGAACCCCTTTGGAATCAGCCACACACGCTGGGAGCGCACCTACCTGTTTAATGAGGACTACAGATCCCAGAAACGCTAGTGATGGCAGACGCCCGAAAAGGGCGGGGACTGAGTATATATGGTGAGTGCTCCAGCACCTGATGATATTTGGCCACTGAAGAAGAGAGCGCCTAGCTCTTGAAATGCATATGGCACTTTTACTTTGCTGGAAGGCGTCACCTTTGAAACCCTGCTGGCAAGGTTGTGGAAATAAAGGAGTTTCAAATATCGAATTCGTGTGTGGCTGATTCCAAAGGGGTTCCTGCATGTGTTTTGCATTGAAGACGGCCGTCCCGGTCGTGGAATCAGCTCGCTGCTGAGGCGGAGCCAGCCCTCTTAATTCAAGGGGGACTATATGGACACGAACGTTAGGGGGTTTTGCAGGAATAACCCCTTAACACTCCTTCCAGAAATCTACAAAGCAAGGCAGGCAGCCAATGGAGATTTGCCTTCACACCCACGAGGGTTCATATTTGCATCCATTTCGCTGGGAGCGCACCTACCTGTTTAATGAGGACTACAGATCCCAGAAACGCTAGTGATGGCAGACGCCCGAAAAGGGCGGGGACTAAGTATATATGGTGAGTGGTCCAGCACCTGATGATATTTGGCCACTGAAGAAGAGAGCGCCTAGCTCTTGAAATGCATATGGCACTTTTACTTTGCTGAAAGGCGTCACCTTTGAAACCCTGCTGGCAAGGTTGTGGAAATAAAGGAGTTTCAAATATCGAATTCGTGTGTGGCTGATTCCAAAGGGGTTCCTGCATGTGTTTTGCATTGAAGACGGCCGTCCCGGTCGTGGAATCAGCTCGCTGCTGAGGCGGAGCCAGCCCTCTTAATTCAAGGGGGACTATATGGACACGAACGTTAGGGGGTTTTGCAGGAATAACCCCTTAACACTCCTTCCAGAAATCTACAAAGCAAGGCAGGCAGCCAATGGAGATTTGCCTTCACACCCACGAGGGTTCATATTTGCATCCATTTCGCTGGGAGCGCACCTACCTGTTTAATGAGGACTACAGATCCCAGAAACGCTAGTGATGGCAGACGCCCGAAAAGGGCGGGGACTGAGTATATATGGTGAGTGCTCCAGCACCTGATGATATTTGGCCACTGAAGAAGAGAGCGCCTAGCTCTTGAAATGCATATGGCACTTTTACTTTGCTGAAAGGCGTCACCTTTGAAACCCTGCTGGCAAGGTTGTGGAAATAAAGGAGTTTCAAATATCGAATTCGTGTGTGGCTGATTCCAAAGGGGTTCCTGCATGTGTTTTGCATTGAAGACGGCCGTCCCGGTCGTGGAATCAGCTCGCTGCTGAGGTGGAGCCAGCCCTCTTAATTCAAGGGGGACTATATGGACACGAACGTTAGGGGGTTTTGCAGGAATAACCCCTTAACACTCCTTCCAGAAATCTACAAAGCAAGGCAGGCAGCCAATGGAGATTTGCCTTCACACCCACGAGGGTTCATATTTGCATCCATTTCGCTGGGAGCGCACCTACCTGTTTAATGAGGACTACAGATCCCAGAAACGCTAGTGATGGCAGACGCCCGAAAAGGGCGGGGACTGAGTATATATGGTGAGTGCTCCAGCACCTGATGATATTTGGCCACTGAAGAAGAGAGCGCCTAGCTCTTGAAATGCATATGGCACTTTTACTTTGCTGAAAGGCGTCACCTTTGAAACCCTGCTGGCAAGGTTGTGGAAATAAAGGAGTTTCAAATATCGAATTCGTGTGTGGCTGATTCCAAAGGGGTTCCTGCATGTGTTTTGCATTGAAGACGGCCGTCCCGGTCGTGGAATCAGCTCGCTGCTGAGGCGGAGCCAGCCCTCTTATTTCAAGGGGGACTATATGGACACGAACGTTAGGGGGTTTTGCAGGAATAACCCCTTAACACTCCTTCCAGAAATCTACAAAGCAAGGCAGGCAGCCAATGGAGATTTGCCTTCACACCCACGAGGGTTCATATTTGCATCCATTTCGCTGGGAGCGCACCTACCTGTTTAATGAGGACTACAGATCCCAGAAACGCTAGTGATGGCAGACGCCCGAAAAGGGCGGGGACTGAGTATATATGGTGAGTGCTCCAGCACCTGATGATATTTGGCCACTGAAGAAGAGAGCGCCTAGCTCTTGAAATGCATATGGCACTTTTACTTTGCTGAAAGGCGTCACCTTTGAAACCCTGCTGGCAAGGTTGTGGAAATAAAGGAGTTTCAAATATCGAATTCGTGTGTGGCTGATTCCAAAGGGGTTCCTGCATGTGTTTTGCATTGAAGACGGCCGTCCCGGTCGTGGAATCAGCTCGCTGCTGAGGCGGAGCCAGCCCTCTTAATTCAAGGGGGACTATATAGACACGAACGTTAGGGGGTTTTACAGGAATAACCCCTTAACACTCCTTCCAGAAATCTACAAAGCAAGGCAGGCAGCCAATGGAGATTTGCCTTCACACCCACGAGGGTTCATATTTGCATCCATTTCGCTGGGAGCGCACCTACCTGTTTAATGAGGACTACAGATCCCAGAAACGCTAGTGATGGCAGACGCCCGAAAATGGCAGGGACTGAGTATATATGGTGAGTGCTCCAGCACCTGATGATATTTGGCCACTGAAGAAGAGAGCGCCTAGCTCTTGAAATGCATATGGCACTTTTACTTTGCTGAAAGGCGTCACCTTTGAAACCCTGCTGGCAAGGTTGTGGAAATAAAGGAGTTTCAAATATCGAATTCGTGTGTGGCTGATTCCAAAGGGGTTCCTGCATGTGTTTTGCATAGATATATATATATATATATATATATATTCATTGAAAAAACCATAGGTTTCAGGGGTGTTATAGTTAGCTGGATATTTCACTCATACAAAACCATTGAAATTCCTCTGTTATAGTTAGTTGTACTAACTGTAACTCTCGCGCCCGCAATCCACTGGTGATAATGTCACATATTAAATCATTCGTGACATGGTCAGTGACATCACTGATGACATCACTGATGACATCTCAAATGACATCACTGATGACATAATTCAGTGAATGTGGTTTGGTTCGTTATTTAAATATGTATTATATATAAAGCAATTTGCATTGACGAATGAGTGCATGTATACATATCTGGATGGAGGATTTAGTATCAGTGTGATTGACTGTTTACTTGACTAATTTATAGTGTCTCACTAAATATATTAGATAGTGACTAAACTGTGAGAATATCTATATCACTTTTTCAGTTGTAGTGTAAAGTGCTGTACCAGTTGGTTACTAGCTATGTGAAAGACTATATTAGTTATTGATTAGTTAACTGATTATTTGTAATGGAGAGTGAATGTGTGTGTGCTTAGGTGGGGAATCTGTGACTGCCCAAAGATATGTGAATAATTAATTCAGTACGTATATTAGGTTAAGATTACATGTTATAATACTTGTTTAGGCGACTGAATATCTTTATGGGTGTGGTGATGAGCAAAAACATTTCGCAATGGTACATGTCTAACAAAGTAAAAAAAATAAAAGAGTGTATGTGACAGTTGTTGTATATAAATAAGTGTACATAAAACTCATTGATTGCATGAGTAACTGTATAGATAGCTATATATTTGTAATAGTGATTTCCTAACACACTAAGTATGAGTTACTATCTATATGAATAAATGTAGTGCTATTTGTATAACTGTGTAGCTGAGTAAATGTAAATAGGATACATTGTTTGCAAAAGTGAGTAGGATGACTGCATAACTGAATAGGATGTGTGCTGGTGTGTAATGTTAATATAAGTGTATAAGTATATTTGATAGTGTTCTATTGATCATTGACACCATGTATGAGTGAATCTATAGGTAATTGATTAGATGTGTGTGTAGATCTAGGAATCACTGAGTGGGTTTTTAGATACTTGTATTGCTGTGTCAATGGATTCAAATATGATACTCTGTCTTTTACAGTGAGTGATGAAAGGTTATACTAGTGTATGATGAGGTGTATCTGATTGTCATGTGGATGATGTCATCAGTGATGTCATTTGAGACGTCATCAGTGATGTCACTGACCATGTCATGAATTATGTAATATGTGATATCATCACCAGTGGATTGCGGGCGCGAGAGTTACAGTTAGTACAACTAACTGTAACAGTGGAATTTCAATGGTTTTGTATGAGTGAAATGTCCAGCTAACTATAACACCCCTGAAACCTATGGTTTGTTCAATGAATTTCCAAGGTTTTTTAAATGATAATTCCTAATTATAACCTGCTTGAAATCTATGTTTTTTTAAGTGAATTTCAAAGTTTTTTTTAAATGATAATTCCTAACTGTAACCTGCCTGAAACCTATGGTTTTTTTCAGTGAAGTTCAAAGGTTTTTTTAAATGACAATTCCTAATTATAATGTTCACCACTTCCCCATATTTTCAACAAGAAGCCAAATCTGCAATGCTATCTCAAAAAACAGGCAATAGTTCCACTTACCACTAACAAATTAACATCAACATTTAACTAGTGTAAGGACATCGAATATGTACTGCATGAATTACATCCAACTCACACCCATATTTAAAATGGAATATGTGATAGAGGTACTAATTATATACTTACGACACCCAACAATATCACAATATCCAGCGCCACCACCTCTACAACCACCCATCCTGACCCCTCCCCCTCTACTACCTCAGAGGCAGCGCAAAACAGGACAACGGACCTTCCCAAAATAATATATCCCCTCAACAGCACACTAGCTCAATGTTCAGAGATGTGGCAACCAACTATGTATAAGGGAAGGAACTCCCACATCAACAATAATGAACACAATGCTAACACTGCCGGTGATATGCTATACACAACTCACTATACAAACCAAAAACTTTTCATTGTGTAGATATACTATTGATACATGTAGTGTACTGTATCGTGGACGCAACCATATCATCTCAGACACTGGGGAATATTATGGTCATGTAGCTGTGTTGTTGTCCCCCCCTTCGAAGCAGAAGCGGAGTGGGCTGGTCCAACGTACACAACGTCAGCGTAAGATTATAAATAATTAGCCTACGCCATGGGCGTGGTTCACTTCTGCAAAGAGAAGAGACTCCGCCACAGCAAAGGTCCTCACCCTGCCACGTGGCTGCCGCCATGACCACGTGCCTCCTCGATACAGGCCCATTGCTAACTCAGTGCCACAGCACCGCAGACTTATGTCTGTATCAACTACTACCTTCGATCTACACTACGGACAGCAGGGTTTACAACTTGAATTCAGCTTTGGATCTACACTACGGACAACATTGAAGTTAGCCTTGATTTATGTATGGCAAAGACAATTGTACTCTATGTCCTCAGACTTTGTTAAAATAAGTGACAAAAATTCCTTGTCGATATCTGTGCTGACTACTGTCTTCAAATGTACACTGCGATCAACAGAGCTTACCCCTTGATACCAGTGGCGCATCAGCACTACAGACAACATTGAATTCAGTCTCGATTTATTGAAGGCAGAGACAATTGTACTGTGTCCTCAGATTTTGTTAAAGTATGTGACAAAAAAGTATTCCTCAATGTCTGTGTCAACTACTGCCTTCGATCTACACTGCGGACAGCAGGGTTCACAACTTGAATTCAGCTTTGCATGTACACTACGGACAGTAGGAAATTCAGCCTTGGTGTATTTAAGGCAGAGACAATTGTATAGTATGTATTTAGATTTTGTTAAAATAAGTGACAAAAATCATTCGTCGATATCTGTGCTGACTACTGCTTTCCATCTATAGTGTGGACAACAGGGTTCACAGCTTGAATTCAGCTTTGCATTTACACTACGGACAGTAGGGAATTCAACCTTGATTTGTTTAATGCAGAGACAATTGTACTGTATGTGTTCTGATTTTGTTAAAATAGGTGACAAAAATCATTTGTCGATATCTGTGCTGACTACTGCCTTCGATCTACAGTGCGGACAGCAGGGTTCACAACTTGAATTCAGCTTTGAATCTATACTATGGACAGCATGAAATTTAGCCTTAATTTTTTTAAGGTAGAGATAATTGTACTTTATGTCCTCAGATTTTGTTAAAGGATACGACAAAAAAAAATTCTTGATGTCAGTGATGACTGCTGCCTTCGATCTACATTGTGGCTCATGATTCAGGTAGAATGACGATTGCACATGACGCATTCCAGTAGGCAAGCGACATTGTACCACTGCGACCCGCCCGAACCCTGAATCATCACAGGGTGCGCACAAGCTGAGTTCTTCAGGTACCACTAACTCACTGAACCACAAGTCATCTCCCCGTGGCCTTATTAAGGCAGAATTAACTAGGCAAAAACATTGCTCCCAGTGCGGCCCCCCTGCACTACGCATTATCGCAGGATACATACAAGCTCAGCGCCAAAGATACTACTAACTCTGTGCACCATAAATCATCACAAGGAAGAGTGAACAGTTTTATGTCACAGTGAGACATACTGTCCCTTTTAAATGGAATTCATGCAGAATTCAATCGACAAAACACCTTACTCCAATTACTGTGACCCCCCCCGACCACGCATCATCGCAGGATACATACACGCTAAGCGCCAAAGGTACTAGTAACTCAGTGCACCAAAAATCATTGTCACGTGGCGTTACTAAGACAGAATTCACTAGACAAAAAACATTACTATCAGTACGGCCTGCCCGGACCACGCATTATCGCAGGCTCCACAGAACCTTGTTGTTTCAGGTACCACTAACTCAGTGCAAACCAAACTAAGTATAACACCTATCAAACCTATACAATATCCCTTTAGTATGCTTCCTTCAAAAGCTACTTTTATATCACATATAGAGTTAGTTGAATAATAAAATTCACGCTACAAGTGCAAAGACACACTTAATGTCAGTCTACACTGCGGACAGCACAGGTCACAATTTGAACTATAATGTCCCTGAAACATACATATTTTCACAATGTATTCCATACAAGCTCTACCTTTCATTTCAATCATGATTACAGATGATGCAGTCCACCCTAAGATCTACACTGCGGACAGCAGGGTTTACAACTTGAATTCAGCTTTGCATCTACACTATAGACAGTAGGGAATTCAGCCTTGATTTACTTAATGCAGAGACAATTATACTGTATGTATTCAGATTTTGTTAAAATAAGTGAAAAAAGCACTCTTCTATAACTGCTGACTACTGGCTTCGATGTACACTGCAGACAGTAGGGTTCACAACTTGAATTCAGCTTTGGATCTACACTACAGACAGCATTAAACTCAGCCTTGATTTATTTAAAGCAGAGACAAAAAATAGTGCTGTTGCACTGCTAGTATGCGCAAGCACCTTCAATCACTGCATTCTGTGAACTATGCTCACAAAGAATGTAGAAGACTGCGCCAAAATGTACCTCAACCACGGGCAATACCAAGTATCTCTGGGGCATCGCCTTCAACATCGCCACCAGACATACGTTCCCAATTTGGGAAAGTTAGAATGCACTGCGTGAAGTGCAATAATTTAATTTGTTATGGGGAACAATCAGTAGAACTAGTTTGCACAGCAATTGATAACCATCGATGCTAGTTTTTTTTCCCCTCAAAGTTCATACAGTCCAGTATGCAACAGTCAATGGTTTGAGTGCAGCCCGTTCAGACCACGCATCATCGCAGGGTGAGCACACGCTAAACACCAGATGTACCACTAACTCAGTACACCGTAAATAATCACCACGTGCCTTTGTTAAGGCAAAATTCAATAGTCAAAAAACATTTTTACCAGTGCGGTCTGCCTGAACCACGCATCATTGTAGGCTCCACCCAAACCGCCCCTACCTCAGTGCATCACAACTCATGAACCCTTTACGATAGAATCTTCTGTGTATTATTTCACATACAGTGCTCCTACCTTTGTACAGCAGAAGTCATAAACCGTTTACGATTGAATATATGTGTATGATATCATGATTACTAGTCTACTTGTTACCAACAGCAACGTAATAAAATTGAGTCAAGCACACGTGCCCGTACCCACTTCAACTATCTATCTGTGTCTGTGTATTTATTATGTTTGTAAAATGCTGCTCCTGTGCCCTACCACATTATATTGTGCTAAAAATAGCGTATGCAACCATCTTACCTCTGACAGTAAGTGTGGGCTATTCCTCCTTTTATTTTTAGCATATTTATATAGCGCGGTCAACTCAAAACTATATTAGCAATTTACATTAGCACCGTATTTACTGTACATTTTCAGGCATGCGTAGATTACGTCATTTCTTTATAATAACAGGATGTGGACGTGACTCCGAGCCTCGAACACTGATTTCCAGCACCAAGTTCGACAGTACACCAGAATAACCATAAACGTATATATATTAGCTGCCCATCATGTGCCAAACACTACATCCTAAAGCTTTCATAGCCCTGTATTACTACAGCTACAACACTGTACTGAATGTACAACAAACATTCATATTCGCAGAAATGCGTCATGTCCACCATCTTTTATGTGTGCAACTATGAATGAATATAGGGTCAGTGATACCCTGTACCTTCCATGTTGGCCATGTTGTGGGACTTTACAGATATAATGACACATTTGCGTTTAAGACCCGGGTGACGTCAGCACTACAACACGGACACCTCACGACGGAACCACACCCATAGCTCCGGACTTATCGTTCACAGCCTCACGAAGCACTGGCATACGTTAGTCCAGCCCACTCCGCTTACGCTTCCAGAAAAACACAACAACGCTACATGCCCCAGATTTCCATTGTAGTGATTTCTTACTTCCAGGTCTAGTTGTCAGAACGGCACACACACACACTCCCTCATGCCTAGTATACCACCACATCACACTCATACAGCACATGCGTCACTACACATGTGACCCTACAAACAAAAAAGACGGGGCGGCGCACATGCACTCCGCCATTTTAGAGTTGCTCCCATCGCAAGCGCTGTGATGGCCCATCCTGGTGGTTCGGACGCCTCATGTTGGCCTGAACAACCAAACAAGAGGTCCACCACCACGTGCGTGGCCTCTTTGGTCACTGAGTTAGTGATACCACAAGCACAGACCGGGTGAGGAACCTGCGATGAAGATAGGTGCACAAGTATGTCCTTTCCCATAGCGATATCAAGACTGAGCACCAAATATGAGACTTTTTGGTGGCAGAGCAGGAGTGCATGATGTAGAACGTACCCTGTCCGCAAAAAAGGTGAGCAGTGAGGCCTGGGTGCGCAGCGGAGGGAGTAGATGGGGTGCAGCAGACTGGATACAAAAAGGCGATGCAGCGATTTAGGCGTACACAGTCTTATATATCATATCTTATTGTATTTGTATTTTTTCTTCTTATAGCAGGACAGTTTATAGTCAGTCAAAATTCCGTCGCTCGTGATGATTGAAACCATGTGTATCACTGCCGACCACTTGTTTTCACAACCGGATGGTAAACATTACTACTCTAATAATTCTTCATAAATTGAAGCCCATTAAACAAGTTGGAACTGTACAAATAGTTGTATTTTCTAATGCGGAAGGGAAGGTGTGTGAAAGGGCGATGTTATTCTATTCCACATTAACATAGTGAAAATGACCAATCATAACATCTTTCTTTTACTATCTTTTAGATGTAGAGCTTTAGGGTGCACTATGTCCTGGCACGTGGTGGAAGACACACCAGTGACAGAGAGGTGAGCTGCAAATATTCTTTTCAGTCACTCTCTCACTTCCTCTCTCCTTTGATAAACAAATTACACACAATCTTATCTTCCTTTTTATTTAACAGTTGTGTTTCACAAATTGGCGCCCCCCCAACACCTCCAAAGCTCAACGTTTGACGATTCTGTGATGATGTGTGGACCTCGTAACAACGCCTGAGAACGTTGCTTCGACACGTGGTGGACCCTCTTTGAATCACGCCAATGTCACAAGGTGAGCAAAGAAGCTTGTTTCCGAAGCAACGAGAAGTTACCTGTGGGCGTAGAGAGTGGATAGTGTGCAGCAGCTTGACTGCGTAGGAATGTACAATTACCTCCGGGCAGTGAGAATGGATAGGTTGAAACAGTCTGGGTAATGCAAGAAAACTCACTCACCTCCAGACACTGGGAGTCATTGGGGTTAAACAGGCTGGGTACACAGTAATAAGAACTCACCGCTATGCAGTGGGAGTGCATGGGGTATAGTACTCTGAGAGAAAAAGAACGCACAGATACCACCTTGCAGTGGAAGTTGATGTAATACAGCATCCTGAGTGTCCGAAGGCATAAAGCAGAAATATACTTGTGCAGTTGTATGTAGTCTGCTATTACTAACTCTATACTATCTTTCAGATCACTAAACTTGAGGGTGCACTATGAACCGGCACGTGCTTGGATACACAACGTAAGCAAAAAGGTGAACTACGAAGATTTTTTCCAGTATTACCACTACCTCTCCTGCTCCATCTATTACTTTCTCTCCCTAACACTTTCAATGTCATTTTTTCTCTCTTTCTCTCTCTCTCTCTCACATTGTTTCTCTTTCTCTTTTCAAGTTATGGACGCTCTGCAGATAAATAAATGAAGGCTGAATTTAATACAGTCTGCAGTGTAGAAACAAAGCAGTACTCAAGTTGTGAGCCTTGTTGAACACAGTGTTTACAAAAGGTAAGCACAGCGACCTAGATACACAATGCCTCCAATTAAATGCGTTTCAAATAAATGATATTGTCCTGCATAATGACGTGATCTCTCACCTAATTCTGTCTCTGTTATGTTAATTTGTGATCTTTGACCTCATTCACTCACATCGATTTTAAACACTTATTTTCATTTTTGTTTTGCAGGTTACCTACCCTCCTACCATTGGAGTCCATCTCACATTTTGTTTATTATATTGTTATGTTAAAGTTACGTTTCTAGTTATTTATTTTTGTTCTAATAAAAGTTAATTTAAAAAAAGAGTGTATACGTCTTCTTTTTGTGACAACATTTCACTATTAATGTGATAATCATATGCTTAAAGAACATTTAACAATGAAAAGACAAATGATGTTTATAACTAGAAGTATAATACTGAGACTAACTCTTTACCAGCTCTTTACCAGAGTCTGTAGCTGCGATTAACGGTTCCTATGGAACATTTTAAAAACTCCAGCACAGTTACTGTTTGGATTAGCAACATTGTGTGGTGAACTTGTGACCTATGTGCTCACTTAAGTGTTCCATGAACTGTTACTATGGTAACAGGCAGTAAGCAGTTTGGGGGTAGAGTTGAAAGGTAATGGCTGTACAGAAACCGTTATATTTACCCAGGATCCTCTACATGACAGGGGAAAGCAAACTAAGACGACAGAACACTGTGGAGCAGATTTACAAGTCCCTTGCTCCACTTTTGCGTCATTTTTCCCATGTTAAAATTGCCGCTATAGTGGGGCAAGGGACTTGTAAATCTGCCCCTGTGTACATTACAAGGAAAAGAAGTACACAACTCTTCAAATTAACCTCAAGACAGGGCTGGAGGAATAGCCACTGACGTTGCAAAGCCCCAAGTATAATTTACCTACTCTGTACTCAAGAATGAGAAATTCTTTATCGATCACAATTAGACAGTGTTGCTTCATGATTCCCATCCTTTTAAATCCCTTGTGGCACTCCCTCTCCCTCAACAGCTCCCTTTTCCAGTGATTCTGTTGCTCCTTAGGTAGTCCTTTATGCCTTTTTTCTTTCTTTTCTAGTGCTGGTTACAAATTAAGTTTGGTTTTCTTTTTTTCACTAAATTCTTGGTGGCTATTTAAATGGGAGACAGGATTGTCGACATTACAAAACTTAGGGGCATATTTACAATCAAGGCATGAAAATTATCGTTGCTTTAACGGCAGCAAACTACAACTAAAACGGCGATAATGGACTTCAAAATCCTTTGTTGTCTTACTAGAAGATTTTTTCAACACTGCTGTTTCCTATGGCAGGGTGAGAGCCGAGGCTCACGGCCTGCCAAAGCAAACATGCGTTAATGCATCTTAGCATTGCCTAGTAAATAGGGCAATATAATTTTCACTGCATTTTTTTTTAATGCATCGAAATGGCACTTGTTAATATGCCCTCAAGTTTGCTATGACAGAGGGAACCTTGACTCCCGCCCTGCCATAGCAAACAGCGGTGACCAGGGGGTAGGCACCCCAAGACACATCAGGAGCCGCTCCTGGGGGGTGGTGTACCCCAGGGCTTTCGACTACTCCAGAATGGAGACCACGCGGCCCCCATCCCAAAATATAAAAAGACCCGGAGGGTTCTAATCCCCAGGGCTTGGACGGACCTTTGAGCTCACTCACCCATTTATTTTGTAGCACCGAAGAATGGCGGTCCCTGGGCTACAGGGCCCCTCTGAACCACCATCAAATGTAATATTTTAGACCCCGGGATTTGACCACCCCAGGTAGCTAATTTTTAAACAAGCACAGGAGCCTGCGCTTCGTTTTTTTTTTTACGGCGGATCCATGCACCCAGTGCACATTTCTCCATTTTAAAAAAAATAAAAAATGTTGGGGAGGCCCTAGGGGTCCTTGTGGGACCCCCTAAGCAAGTCTAGAGGATCAACATATTTCTTACCTGCCCCCTTTATACGTTTTGAACACTTGTTCCACTAATTTCTAGATCCTTGCTTCTCCGAGGCACAAAATGGTTGCCAACATTTCCTGGTTTCAAATGTTGGGACTTCAGGAAGCCTCGCCGCCAGGATATAATGGGGAGCCTTCTGGCGTGCTCGTTAACCTTCACCCACTGGGGACATTGATTTTATGTTATTTTTCCATTTGGTATTACGCTACAGAAGTGGGCGGGACCCACTGGGGTTTGCATTTTAACCATGAGTCGTGGCAGACATTGTATGGACTATACTTACCAGAATGCCTTGCACTCATTTTGGGCGGGACTCCCATGAAATAAATATGGTTGCTTCAAATGCCACTTCTGCTTACATCATTTTGCCACTGACAAAGAGCAATCTATGCTCGAAACGCGTTAGGCTGTGTTTGAGGGTGCACAGTCATGCCGTGAAGACGACTTCTGGCAATGGTGTTCCTCATTCCTGCTGGTGCGACCTGTTCATTGGGCACTCCTTGTTTCTTTGTTACTTAGCAGCTATCCATCCGCGAACAGGTACCGCTGCTTGAAAGGCGGCTCCAGGTGCATGCACTGGCTAAGCACTGTTGGGACTTCAGGAAGCCTCGCCGCCAGGATATAATGGGGAGCCTTCTGGCATGCTCGTTTTCCTTCACCCACTGGGGACATAGATTTATGTTATTTTTCCATTTGGTATCACGCTACAGAAGTGAGCGGGACCCACTGGGGTTTGCATTTTAACCATGAGTCGTGGCAGACATTGTATGGACTATACTTACCAGAATGCCTTGCGCTCATTTTGGGCGGGACTCTCATCAAATAAATATGGTTGCTTCAAATGCCACTTCTGCTTTCATCATGTTGCCACTGACGAAGAGCAATCTTTGCTCGAAACGCGTTTGGCTGTGTTTGAGGGTGCGCAGTCATGCCGTGAAGACGACTTCTGGCGATGGTGTGCCTCATTCCTGCTGGTGCGACCTGTTCATTGGGCACTCCTTGTTTCTTTGTTACTTAGCGGCTAGCCGGCCGCGAACAGGCCCCGCTGCTTGAAAGGCGCCTCCAGGTGCATGCACTGGCTAAGCACTGTTGGGACTTCAGGAAGCCTCGCCGCCAGGATATAATGGGGAGCCTTCTGGCATGCTCGTTTTCCTTCACCCACTGGACACATTGATTTTATGTTATTTTTCCATTTGGTATCACGCTACAGAAGTGGGCGGGACCCATTGGGGTTTGAATTTTACCCATGAGTCGTGGCAGACATTGTATGGACTATACTTACCAGAAAGCCTTGCGCTCATTTAGGGCGGGACTCTCATCAAATAAATATGGTTGCTTCAAATGCCACTTCTGCTTTCATCATTTTTCCACTGACGAAGAGCAATCAATGCTCGAAACACATTTGCGGGGTCCATACAGGACTTGATTATGTGCTTTCCGCACCACACTTCCCATAATACAGTCTCATTTGAGCCTCCCATTGGTGGGTGTGTCATATGGAAAATGGAGAAGTGGGTTAGCGGTGCGCACACCGCTTCTGTTAAAGCCCCTGAAGAGGAGCATATGGAGCTTCGAAACGCGTCGGGCAGATCCATTACGGAGCGGCATCTACAAGCGGATCCCCGTCCTCACCTACACATAAATCAAGCTGCTGCTCGTGTGCTACTCAAAGGTGGACAAACTTGGAGCTACAATTTATACGCGGCCGTCCAGCCGCGGAGTATGCACCACCCCGCCATCCTTTGGGGTCACGGAAGTGAAACAGCAGCCGTACACGGGATCGAGGACGGGCCCAGATGTGGGGTCCATACAGGACTTGATTATGTGCTTTCCGCACCACACTTCCCATAATACAGTCTCATTTGAGCCTCCCATTGGTGGGTGTGTCATATGGAAAATGGAGAAGTGGGTTAGCGGTTGCGCACACCGCTTCCGTTAAAGCCCCTGAAGAGAAGCATATGGAGCTTCGAAACGCGTTGGGCAGATCCATTACGGAGTGGCATCTACAAGTGGATCCCCGTCCTCACCTACACATAAATCAAGCTGCTGCTCGTGTGCTACTCAAAGGTGGACAACCTTGGAGCGACTATATATATATATATATATATATATATATATATATATATATATATATATATACACAGTCCAGAAAAATAAAAAGGAAAAAACATATACAGCAAAAGAAAAGAGATTACGCTACTTTAATGAAAAAACTTGGGGATAATAATGAAATTATCATTAAAAAATCGGACAAAGGTGGCAATCTGGTCATTTGGCCACGGGAGGACTACGTTAAAGAAGCCAAACGTCAATTTAACAATTCTGACTGTTATGAACTGTCTAGTTTCAAAAACTACAACAAAGCCACTGAGTCCTTAAAGAAACAGCTGATGCAATTACGCAGTGAGGGACTTGTGTCCAATGATTAATTCAAATTTATGAACAATGATAACCCTATTGTGCCTGTTCATTATTTAATACCGAAAGTGCACAAAGGAGTTTTCCCCATTCCAGGCAGGCCGATTATTTCTGCTATAGGTAGCGTAGCTGAACATGTTAGTCAATATGTTGATTTTTTTCTGCAAGATCTTGTTAAGTCACTGTCTAGTTACATTAAAGATACTGGGGATTTTCTAAGGAAAGTGGAAAATCTCGAATGGTCAGAAGGAATGTATCTCATAACATTAGACATAGAGTCTTTGTACACTGGCATTGACCACCAGGCAGGTCTTAATGCAGTAAAATTCTTTTTGGACCAAAGGCCGTGTGAATATTATCAACACAACAAGGCTTTAATAAGTTTGATGGACTGGTGCTTTAAGAATAATTTCTTCCTGTTTGGGAAGGAGTTGTTTAAACAATTAAGAGGCGTGGCAATGGGAGCCTGCTTCTCCCCCAGCTATGTGTGCTTGCACGTTGGCTGGTGGGATGAGCAGGTTCTTAGGAGGGACTACAAAGCAATTTTTGATAGGAATATTAAATATTTCCTAAGATATATTGACGACATTTTTATAATATGGGAGGGGAGCAGACAAAAAGCAATGGAGTTCATAAACAACATCAATATGAACAATTTAAATCTCCCCTTTACCTCCCATATAGATGACTCAAGTGTTGAGTTTTTAGATGTAAAACTGTTCGTCAAAAATAACAGGATAGAGAGTACTTTGTTTAAAAAACCCACGGCTGGAAATGTAACACTTCATGCCTCAAGATCTCATCCTAGGCATCTTATCGCCAGTATCCCTTATGGAGAACTGCTCCGCCTCAAAAGAATATGCAGTGTAGATACTGAGTTCGATACCTATGCAGCAGAATCAATAAAGAGGACGAGAGCTCGAGGTTATTCGGACAAAGTACTTAAAACAGCACTAGCCAAAACTGCACTAAGATCGAGAGAAAGTTTGTTGTCACAATCAAGGGTAGAATCGGCTGATTCTAATAACCCTTTTGAACCCATTGCTACTTCAGCTATTGAGCGTAGTGATCAATGTCCTAGATTGATAACAACTTTTAGTGAAAATGAGCGGAAAATTAGGTCTATTGTGAATAAGAACTGGGCAATAGTACTTACTGATCCTGTCTTGAGAATGAGTTTGCCCCTAAGTCCTACTGTAACATTCAGTAGAGCAAAGAACATGGGTTCTGTGTTGGATCCAACCAGTCCTGAAATCCGATCCAAATCTAACTGGTTAAAACCAAAATCGTTTTTTTTAAAATGTTCTACGTGTCGTGCCTATAGATTTGGGGTCAATAAAACTGAGTATCAAACCCCTTTCTGCCCTACGCCTAACAGAATAATGGATAATTATAATTGCAAGACTGAATTTGCAGTCTATGTTCTCACGTGCACCTGTGGCCTCAATTATATTGGGAGTACTAAGCTACAGGTGCACGTGAGAATATTGCAGCACCTTCGTGCAATTTTGCACAGTGATCCCACTTATACGGTGGCGCGCCACTTCAAACAGGTACATGATAACAACTTATCCTGCTTGAAATATTTTGTGGTGTCCTCAGTTCCGAAACAATGTAGAGGAGGCAATAGAGAGGCATTGCTCAGACGTTTAGAAACAAAGTTCATTCTCGAGTTTGATAGCATGTGTCCGAATGGACTCAATAACACGGAAGACATGTACACTTGCCTATAAAAGTCGGTATTTTTGATTTTCTGTTCTGAATATTGCATGTATTGAAAACTATATGCCGATCTGAGTACGACAATTCTGTATACTTTATGTATTTTAAAAATGTTTTGCTTTTCATGGAACTTGGGTTTCATTTTTCTATATTGTAGTTGGTAACATTACACCTTGCATATTGCACAAATACCAGGGATGAGTACTATGGTTTTTATATATATGAGATATGGATGAATTTTGATACAGAGGATAATCCTCTTGGTTCGATGTTATATCTGTAATCTCGTGTTGTGATCTATTTGTCCGCCTTGGCATTTTAACTTTATCTCGTTTGAGATCCTATTTAGCACTGTTTTTTGCACATTATGATAATTGCTGCTATGCCCAATTTTGCACATCCTTTAAATCATTTTCACAAATGAAGTAAGTTTCTTTTGCATTTATGCAGATAGTATTTTCTCTATACAATGTATTGTATGCGGATTTATCCAGAGATTTTTTATAGTCTAAATAGACTCTAAAGCAAATCGTGGTTGGAAAAATGTTATTAGTTCAACAGGATTCTATATTTACATAAAATTGATATGGCATCTAATATAATAAATCCCTTCTTTTTCTATAAGTATATTTGTAGGTTTAAAAGGGAAGTTGTCATTATCTTCGGGTGGTAGAATCAATATTATACATTTTGTAGTTGCAATTCAATATTGAGCCCGTTTTAGACTGTTGAATGTATATATTTTCCATTGCGGATAGCGATTTTAAAATTGCATAATAGCATATGAAATTACCTGACTGCAATGGCTGCTATTTCTTGAGTCTTTTTTCCATTTCCATGTTAAACTTACTGACCATGTGACCAGAATGGGATGGGGCATATCGTTTAAAAATGGCTACAACCAAACCAGCCTCTATGTGATCAAGGGCTCTCAAGCCCGAAACGCGTCATCTGTTGTGTGCTGATTTATGGTTGAATAAAGAACATCTTGCCTGAGACAAAAGTGGTTCGCTTCTCCTTCGCCGCCGAGGTTTTGGTGGAAGTGGTCGGAGTGTTGTGTTCGATATATATATATATATATATATATATATATATATATATATATATATATATTTTTTTTTTTCACTGAAAAAAACATAGGTTTCAGGGACGTTATAGTTAGTTGGATAGTTCCCTCGTACAACACCATAGGAATTCCCCCGTTATAGTTACTTCAGCTAACTATAACTTGCTTCCCCGCAATGCACTGCTGATGATGTCACATGTTACATCATTCATGACATGGTCAGTGACATCACTGATGACATCATCCAGTGACTGTGTTTTTCTTTAAAGTTTAAATATGTATTATACATATATATATTACCTACTGGCGGTCGCCAGTAGGTAGTTATAGTTAGGATTGTTTTCCATAGGGAAATCGCAACATTCTATTGGGAATAACTTTGGCGCCGGTTGAGGAATCTGCCTGAAATTTTCCTCAACTTTGCCTCGCGGCCCTCCGCTCCTTCCCTGAAAGTTTGGGGGGCATTCGTCAAGCAGGGGCCGAGATAAAAGGGGGGTCCCAAAACGTGTTTTCCCCATGTAAATTTCCATAGGGCGGTCAAACTCACTTTCAGCTCGAACGGCTGAATGGATTTTCACCAAACTTGGCAAAATTGTAGGGACTGGTAGCCCGATGTGCCTTTGCTATGTCTCAAGATATGTGCTCCAGAGGATTTTGAGTAATTTGAGTTTTAAAAAATGTATATATCTATAAGCGCGCCCTGGTACGCGTACCGGGGAGCGCACCAGGCACGCTACGCGACTTGCGCATGGAAAGCTGATTGGCTCTCGGGTGTCTGTAAACATTCGAAACAGTCCGCAGTGGCCGCCATCTTGTGTCTCGGTAGGATCGAGATACAAGAGGTGGCAAAAAACAAAGGGGAAAATGACCAAAAGGGGGTAGGGTACACCCCTCCTGACCCCCTAGGTCTGATGTGGGGGCCACAAAAGGGTCCCGCGGGTGACATTTTTAAAAAAAAAATTCCCATTTTCGCGGGGGGAACGCCCGGTATGCGCACCGGGGACCGTACCGGGGAGCGTACCATGGGGAAGAATAGTGAAAAAAAGATAGTGTACAATAATCATTTTGAGTGATTACAGGTAGGGTAGCTCTGAAAAGAGCTTTTGGGTTCTGTGGCTGTTTTAGGTACCTACAAGTACGTCCCACACACACCCACACGCACACAACTCCACACCCCCACACCCACATACTCCCCACACACACCTCACACACACACACCTCCACCCACACCCAAACACCCCACACCCCCACACCGATACCTTACACATCCACACCCACACCCACACATCCCACACACCCACACTCACACACACACCTCAACCCCCCAACACACACACACATGCACACACAGATACCTCACAGACACACCCCACACATCCCACACACACACCTCCCCCCCAGACACACACACACACACACACCTCACAGACACACTCACACATCCCACACATACACACACATCCTACACACATACCCCCCACACCCACACACCCCCACCCACACCTTACACACCCACACCCACATACCCCACACACCTACACACACCTATACACCTCATCCTCCCCCAGACACACACACACACACACACACACCTCACAGACACACCCCACACATCCCCCACACCCTTCCCCCCACACATGGGGAAAACTCAGTGAAACAGGAAAATAATAATTTAAAGTGATTAGAGGTGGGTAGCTCTGCATAGAGTTGTTGTGTTGTTTGGGTGTTTTAAGTACCAACATGTAGGTACCAGTGCTGAGTCTTAAAATTAATGTACACCGTTTCCTCTGTAGATATCTTGCATGTTGTTACAGTTATTGTGGTATATGGAATCCATATCATAGTCTGTCAGGAAAGCAGAAAGAACATGGAGGCAGGAGATGAAAAAGAGATGTCAAATACACATTGGAGATAATATAGTGGGAGAAAGGAAGTAACTATGAGCAAAATTACTATGTAACATAAAAAAGTTGCACAGTATACTATAAGTCTGATTTTACATTATAATCAATTTGGTACTAGTTTATGAATTACATATAAAAATGAATAATGTCTCGAACAATTTTTGGTTATTAAATATACATTTATTTTTCTGATTCTTTTTCCAAATTTAACAGAACTTCTAACAACACATTGTCGGAAATGTCCTCATTTTCAATCAGCGAATCTACTGCTTCTACACATTGAACTAATTCATAGTCCCGTGATTCATCCATGAAATCTAAGTCTTCATTATCTAAAAAAAAATGTCACAGTTGTTCTCCAGAACAATTTTGAAGGAAATATTCTGCTCTCCTTCCATTTTCTTGCTGTAATTTGCATAAAAAATAAATATATCAGTAGAGATAGGGCACTGTTGGGTTTAAGTTCAGACAGGTAGTTTTGATTTTTTAACAGTGAAGTTATCTTTGGGCAGTGTATGGTATCAGGCTGGAAGTAGAAATATAAAAAAGTGTATATCATAAAGCCTAAGTAAATTCATAATTATACAAGACAAGCCTAACTCCATCCATAAGTATAACAGAGAAGCCTATCTCAATCTATAACTATTACAAAGGGATAGTATATAACTATCAGAAAATGTTTTCCAAATTAACTTAAAGTGCACAACATACTTCAGTTTTCAAAATAACATCTTACCTTTGAAAAAGAAGTTTAAGTTCTCAGTGAAAATCCTTTTGAAATGTACTTTAGGAAGTATTATTCAAAATGGCTGTGTTTCCCTCTCTTTCTTTATATATATTCATGTACATAACCAATCAAATGTCATGAAATAATAGTAGAAAATGAAAGTAACATTTTAATTGGTTGTAAATTCTAACACTTCAGATGTGCTTTTGTCAAGTAATTCACCTCAGGATATTTAGAGAGGGCTACAGGCCAAATGGCTCAATGGAATTCCACCAAATTTGGGAAAATGGTAGGGACTGGTATGTAGTATGGCCTATTCTATATTTGGTGAAAGTGTCTCCAGTGGTTTTTATGTAAATTAACTTTTTTAATTTTTGGGAGCGCTTCCCGGTGCGCGCCCCGGTACGCGTACCGGCAGCGCTACGGGCGTTCTCCATTTTGTGTTTCGGTAGATTTGAGACAGAAAATGGAGGACAAACAACGTTGGGTATAAGGGGGCATGGTAGGCACTCCCTGACCCTCTAGGTTTTCTGAGGGGTCTTAGGAGGCTCATATAGGCGGAAAAAAAATAATAATAATTTTTCGCAGGGGGAGCGCCCGGTACGCGCACCGGGAAGCATACCGGGGAGCGTACTTTAATGAAAAATAGTGAAAAAAGTTAGAAAAAAAAATCATTTAAAGTGATCAGAGGTAGGGTAGCCCTGAAAAGAGCTTTTGGGTTCTGTGGCTGATTTAGGTACCTACAAGTAGGTACCAATGCACAGTCTTAAATTCAGGAGGAATATTCTATTCCCCTCATCTGAGAAGTGCACACCATCTGCTCTGTAGATATCTTGCATGTTGTAACGCAAGTTGTTGTTGTATATTGAACCCATTCCATAGTCTCTCATGTAAGCAGAAACAGATTTATTCACATGTTTCCGTGCTTTCTCAAATTGTAGACAAAATTGGTTGGACCAGTTCCATTTCTGTCTTTGGCATATATTGGAATATACCATGGCAGTTTGTCCTTTAAAAGCATCTCCAGACCTACCCCAGTCAAAGTGCCTAGGTCATTTCCACCACAGTGCAAAATTATGAGGTCAGGGTGTGGCAGATGGTAAAAGGTTTTCACCAATGGTATCAATTGATGACATCTCAATCCTCTTTGGCCAATCCATTTTATATGCACATTTGGTAAATCAAGGTTGTGAAAATTTCTGGTAGCTGCATACCTTTGAGCCCAGTGAATGTAGCTATGTCCAATAATCCAGACAGAGTACATGGTGAGAGGAGGTTCTGGTGCAGTCAGATGAAGTGTAGGAATGAAATGGCAGTTGGAACAGTAGGAGTTTGCAAAAAAAAACTGTGGAGTTTCAGTGCTCTTGAATCACAAGCAATGATTGGTGGTTTCAGATAGTTGGAAACTGAAAGTTAGGGTGCATGGTTCTGTTATGTGAAAGAAGTAATTTGAATGTTTAAGAAAAAGTCATTTAAAGAAAGATTGCAGTGGATAAACTGGTGTATTGAGAGGTCAAACATGCTTGCTGATTTGATTTGCAACATTGTAGAATAAACTTTTAACCCTGGGAGCTCAGTGAGGAGGGAGTTGCTATGGTAACAGGTAGAAAGGGCTGAGGGGGGGAAGGGTGTTGATTTGAAAATAGAGAGGGAAGAGTTTTGATTGGTTACCATGAGGAATATGTGTGTAGAATTAGAGGTGGTTTTCTGTGCCATTAATGGTTGCAGTGCCTGGAGAACATACCTTTTGCTCTGCTAAAGAAATATTGGTGTGTGTATCTGACACTGTTCTGAATCTCCTAAAGCATTTGTAAAGGTGAGTTATGATTCATTTAGATAGAGAGTTGAGATTAAGAAGCACATTGATTTTCTTTGCTGTTGGTTTGTGTGATGCTTTTTGAAAATGCATGGTTTCTATATTTGTAAAATAGAGGATTTGTATTTTGTGAAATAGTGATGTTTCAGTAGTGAAATTGAATGGTTGTACATAGGACTTGCACTCTGTATATAAAATGTTATTTTAAAAATCAATTTTAGGGTAAATGAATGGGTTTCAGTAGTGAAAATGAATGCATGTACATAGGACCTGTGTTCTCTTCCTAAAATGGGAATTGAAAAACGATTTTAGTGCAAATCAATGGGTTTCAGTAGTGAAAATGAATGCTTGTATATAGGATCTGTGCTGTGTTTCTAAAATGTTAATTGAAAAATGATTTTAGTGCAAAACAATGGGTTTTAGTAGTGAAAATGAATGCTTGTAAATAGGATCTGTGCTCTGTTCATAAAATATTAAATAAAAAACGATTTTAGGGCAAATTAATGGCTTTCAGTAGTGAAAATGAATGCTTGTACATAGGACCTGTGTTATGTTCCTAAAATGGTAATTGAAAAACGATTTTAGTGCAAATCCATGGCTTTAACATTTTTAAGAAGGAATAAATAGCGTGTGCATAATTATATAAAAATATTTGATTCTTTTACAAACATGTTACCTGTTTTACCTCAGATTGGGAAGCAGACTGAGTTTCTTTGCTGTTGGTCTGTTTCATTTTTTGGGTAATGCTTGGTAGGAATGTTTGCAAGAGATAGGAAATGTATTTTGTAGAATAGTGACTTTTCAGTACTGAAATGGAATGATTGTACATAGGACCTGCACTGTGTTTCTAAAATGTTATTGAAAAATCGATTTTGGGGCAAATTAATAGCTTTTACATTTTTGAGAAAGAATAAAATGTGTGTGCATGATTAAATAAAATAATTTGAAGCTTTCACAATCATGTCACCTGTGTTACCTCAGATTAGGAAGCACACTGAGAGCGTTACTTATGAAAACAGTGATGCGTCACTTTTAACTGTGCACTCCTTGTGACACCAATGATGCATTATATTTAATGTATGACGCATCATGTTTCTAGGACTTACAGATAAGTCAGTATTTCTGATGTATCTGTAAGCGCAAAAGTGACGAATTGCTAGAGTGTGTCACAAAAATGACGCAACTCCAGCACTGCATCCTTTCACATGGGGAAAGCCCCATGTGAAAGCGTTTGCCTCAGTCTTACACCTGCTGTGAGGCAGGTGCAAGATTTTGATGCTTTTTGCGGGGGAATGCCCCCTCTGTGTACATTACACCTGACAGAGGTATAATGTGGCGCAGAGGTTTAAAATGTGACGCATCTACCTACATGCGTCACTTTTTAAATATGGCGCAAAAAGGCACATGTTTTATGCCGCCGATGCGTCAAAAAAAATGACGCATCAGCAGTGCAAAACTGACGCAGGGCCTCATAAATGAGGTTCATCTTTTTTTGCATACTACTCCAGTTTAGTCCTGTCCACTGCACTCTTGGACACAAGCCTCACCTTTTGTGCTCCCCTGGACAGGCTTCATCTCATCTGCACTCCTGCTTAGGTGTCAGAATCCTTTCACATGGGGAAAGCCCCATGTGAAAGCGTTTGCCTCAGTCTTACGCGTGCTGTGAGGCAGCTGCAAGATTTTGACGTAACAGTGTCCTAAAAGTGACGCAGTGAAATCTCATAGATTTCACTATGTCACTATTATGATGCTTTTTGCGGAGAAAAAAACATCTGTGTACATTACACCTGACAGAGGTATAATGTGGCGCAGAGGTTTAAAAAATGACGCATCTACCTACATGCGTCACTTTTTAAATATGGCGCAACAAGGCACATGTTTTATGCCGCCAATGTGTCACAAAAAGTGACGCATCAGTAGCACAAAGCTGATGCAGGGCTTTATAAATGAGGCTCATCTTTTTTTTGCACACTACTCCAGTTTAGTCCTGTCCACTGCACTCTTGGACACAAGCCTCACGTTTTGTGCTCCCCTGGTCAGGCTTCATCACATGAGCACTCCTGCTTAGGCCTTATAATCTTTTTTTAGAATAACATTTGAGAAAAAGAGAAAAGGTCATATGTATAAGCTTTTCATTACACTACTAAAATATTTTTGGGGCAAATTAATGAGTTTTACATTTTTGAGAAAGAATAAATAGTAGGACCTGCACTGTGTTTCTAAAATGTTATTGAAAAAACGATTTTGGGACAAATCAATGGCTTCTACATTTTTGAGAAAGAATAAATAGTGTGTGCATGATTATATAAAAAAATTTAAACTTTTCACAATCATGTCACCTGTGTTACTTCAGATTAGGAAGCACACTGAGCTTCTTTGCTGTTGGTTTGTGTTATTTTTTGGGTAATGCTTGGTAGGATTGTTTGCAAGAGAGAGGAAATGTATTTTGTAAAATAGTGAGTTTTCAGTACTGAAATGGAATGCTTGTACTCCAGCAATGCATCCTTTCACATGGGGAAAGCTGCATGTGAAAGCGTTTGCCTCAGTCTTATATCTGCTGTAAGGCAGGCGCAAGATTTTGACGTAAAAGTGTCCTAAAAGTGACGCAGTGAAATCTCATAGATTTCACGGTGTCACTATTACGAGGCTTTTTGCCGAGAAATGACTTCTCTGGGTACATTACACCTGAAAGAGGTATAATGTGACGCAGAGGTTTAAAAAGTGACGCATCTACCTACATGCGTCACTTTTTAAATATGGCGCAACAAGGCACATTTTTTATGCCGCCGATGCGTCACAAAAAGTGACGCATCAGTAGCGCAAAACTGACGCAGGGCTTTATAAATGAGGCTCATCTATTTTTTTGCACACTACTCCAGTTTAGTCCTGTCCACTGCACTCTTGGACACAAGCCTCACCTTTTGTGCTCCCCTGGACAGGGTTCATCACATCTGCACTCCTGCTTAGGGCTCATAATCTTTTTTTAGAATAACATTTGAAAAACAGAGAAAAGGTCATATGTATAAGCTTTTCATTACACTACTAAAGCATTTTTGTGGCAAATCAATGAGTTTTACATTTTTTCAGAAAGAATAAATAGTGTGTGCAGGATTACATAAAAAAATTTGAACTTTTCACAATCATGTCACCTGTGTTACCTCACATTAGGAAGTAGATTGTGCAGATGAGGTGAGGCATGTCCAGAGGGGCAGATGAGGTGAGGCATGTCCAGAGGGACAGAGGAGGTGAGGCCTGTGTTCAAGACTGTAGTGGGAGAGAGGCTTTTCTTGGAGAGCGTAGGTGGTGAGACCTGTGTCTAAGAGTGCAGTGGACTAGGCTTCATGAAGCCATGAAGCCTATCCCCCACTGCACTCTTAGACACAGGTCTCAAGTTCTTTGCACCCGTGGACAGACCTCTCTTCTACTACACTCTTCAATAGAGGCCATACCTCTTGTGCACCCCTAGACAATCCTTACCTCATCTGCAACCCTGAATAGACTTCAACTAATTGGCATGCTTAGACAGGCCTCAGCTTATTTACACCCTTGGACATGCGTCACCTCATCTGCACCTACTTACTATCAATTATACTCAATACATTGAGGCCTGTTCAGAGGACAATGATGAGGTAAGGCTTGTCCAAGGGTGAGAGGAGCTTAGTCCTCTCCACTGTAGTCATAGACAGTGAATGGTTGTACATAGGACCTGCACTGTGTGTCTAAAATGTTATTTAAAAAACGATTTTGGTGGAAAACAATGACTTTTAGTTTTTTGAGAAGGAATAAATAGTGTCTGCATGATTAAATACATATATTTCATCTTTTCACAATAATGTCACCTGTGTTACCTTAGATTAGGAAGTAGATTGTGTAGATGAGGTGAGGCATGTCCAGAGGGACAGACGAGGTGAGGTCTGTGTTCAAGACTGTAATGGGAGAGAGGCCTTTCCTGGAGAACATAGGTGGTGAAGCCTGTGTGTAAGAGTGCAGTGGACTAGACTTCATGAAGGTTTTCTCCTACTGCACTCTTAGACACAGGTCTCACTTTTTTTTATACCTGTGGACATACCTCTCTTCCAGTACACTGTTCAATACAGGTCTCACCTCTTCTGCACCCTTGGAGAATCCTCACTTGATCTGTAACTCTGAATAGACCGTTTGCTTTTTGTCATTGCTTTGTTGTTTGATAATAGTGGTCTATAATGTGCTATTTTTTTTCTTTAACACGGATTGAAATCAAGATTTCAAGAGTAAGGAAAGATGCCCTCAAGGCAAAGAAGAAGGAAAAACGAAATACGGTTACAAACAAAAACAGCAACGGAATTACAGCACTCTTCAGCAACAAATACTTCAAAAAACAGGAACAAAGCTCCTGGTAAGACAACTAAGTCTTTCTTACGGAACATATGTAGATAAAAAAAAAATGTTGGACAGCATGTAGAAAAAGAGAATGAGAGAGTAAATTTGAAAAGGAAGGAGAGACCCTCAAAGAATCCTACAACTGGAGCAGGAGAGAATAATATGTATAGGAATAGAAGGCAGAATCAGTTTAGAGACATTCGTAAACGAATGTTTCGCAATAGGGTGGTTTTAAATTTGTTAAAAAACATTAGGAAAGGTAAACAGAGAGCTGCTTTTTATAAGAAAAAGAAAAGTGTAGAGAAGATTGTTGATCAGGCTTTTGAAGTTAAGAAAAAATTATTTATTTTAATAATTAATAGAATTAGGACACTTAACAAGACAATTGATGTTTTCAAATCAAACAGTAGATGGAAAAGAGTAATTAATCGGACTCATTTTTGTAAAGTTTTTTCAGGAGAATGGATGCACAGTTCAAGTTGTGAGCCCTTTTTTAATGAGGAGAGTTACTTCCAGGAGAATGATTTAGTGCATGCAGTTGACACCAGTGGTTGAACGTATGAAGTGAAAGACGGTTGTGCGATTGAAAAAGAGAAACTTGTGCCTAGAGAACCAGAAGAGGTGTTAACTGATGAAGTTTTAGGGAGACGTACTAAGGGTCCAGTGTACACTTGGAAGTATAGTAGTATTTGTAGTGTGCGACAGGAATCAATTGATTTGTTTTGTAATTTCTTACGTACATATAGTAAGAAAAGTCTAAAGCAGAAAGTGAAGTTGTTGCAAGACTTAGATCCCTACAGAGTGAGAGAAAACACAGGTTTGCAAGGGCATTCACTGGCTTGTCTTTCTAGAAAAGTCTGTCAGAGTGTTTTTCATCATTTTAGGATGTTAGCAGTGCATCATACCAAAATGAGGAAATTAGTGAGAATGTTGTATTATGCAAAAAGTCCAGCACTTAAGCTTAAACAATTAAACAGTGCTCTTTTGCATGGAACTGAATTAGATGTGAAGAAGATTTGTGAAGAAATTGAGATTTGTTATTTTGGTGAAAAAGATGACAGTGTAGAAATTGACACAGCAATTCAAGGTAATGTGGAAGACAATGTACAGATTTCAAGTACAGAAAAGTTTGAGCAGGAAATTACCAGGTTTAAGGTGAAATCAAGTGAAAGGCCGAATTTTACTTGTGTGTGTTGTCGACGAAGTCATTATAAGCATCAAACTAGATTAGTTGATTTATACGTAAAAAGTGAAAAGATAAATAATTATGAGTGGAAGGATTTTGCAACTTATTTGTGGGTGGAGAATTGTTTTGATTTGAGTTCTGATCAGCGTATTTGTAAATATTGTTATGATAAATTAAATCAAAACAGAATGCCTGTTAGAGCTGTTCATAATAATCTGGAGTTGGTAGATATTCCCTGTGAATTGATGGATTTAAATACATATGAGTCTATTTTGATTCAATGTGTCCATCCTTTTCAGGCAATTGTTCACATGGAGCCTAAGATAGGGAAATTGCCTCCTACAGATTTGCAGAGGATTAAAGGGAAGAGTTGTTTATTTGCCTCTAGATTTAAAAAAAATATTGATACAATTGGTATAGAAAAAGTAGAAGAGGAACCTTTAGTTATTCTAGTTAATGGGGTTCCGACAAAGAGTAAGAAAATCTGGCAAGATTTAGTGGATGTTAGGAAAGTCAAAAAGGCAACGTTGTATTTAGTCAAAAACAATGAGTGTTACAAAGATGTATGTGTTGCAGCAGAGGAAACAGCTGCAGATGAAGACAGTGATTGTTCAGGCGGCCAAATTGAAAAAGTTGATGTGTCTAGAAGTGAAGAAATATATGAACATTATACTGTTCATCCTTTGCATTCCAAAGAAGTAATGGGGAATGCAATTGAATTGTTTCAAATGAAAGCAGCAAAAGGAAGTCCCATTAGTGTATGGGAAGAAAGTTTGGAAGCTCGTTGTTTTCCACAGCTATTTCCAACAGGTTGAGGTGGACGATATGACGATCGACCACTTCAAATTCCTGCATCTGAATATCGAACTGTAAGGTTATATGCTGAAGATCCAAGGTTTCGTCAATGCGTTCCCTATTTGTTTCATCTACTGTATGACAGTGACTTGTCTGGGCTTTCTTATGCAGTAAACCATATACTGAAAAGTGGAGCACATTTGCAAAATGTTTTGGCGAGGGACTTTATGGAGAAAGTGAATCTGCAAGATAATATTTTGGAATCTCATTTAATCAATCTCATGGCATGTCAGCGTGGTACAAATGAGTATTGGTTCCGTCGTCATGGGGAATTGAAATGTATGCTAAGAAACTTAGGAACTCCTACATGGTTCCTCACTCTTAGCTGTGCTGAGTATGCATGGGACGACTTACTTCAATTTCTACGAGAGGCAAATGCAAATATTCAAAATATAGAATTCAAAACTGCTGGAGAACTGTGTTCTTTGGACCCAGTGAATGTGTGCAGATATTTCAATCATAGATTTGAAGATATGATGTCTTTTATTACCAACAAAAAAAATCCTCCCCTTGGAGAGGTTTTGGATTTCTTTTGGAGAAAGGAGTATCAAGCGAGAGGTGCTCCTCATATACATATGTTGTTGTGGATTAAATATGCACCCAAATTTGGAACAGATTCGGATGAGACAGTGATGAGCATCATTGAAGAGTATTCAACATGTGCTGTTCCGAAAACTACCGAAGAAAACAGTTTAAAGCAACAAGTTTTACGCTTTCAATCCCATCGTTGTGGAAAGTACTGTCGTCGAAAATTCAGAAACAAGGACAAGTTCTACACAAAATGTTGTTTCAGCTTTCCACGACCAGTGATTTCTAAAGGAAGAGTAAATCATTTGATGTCTTCTTTGCGACATACTGTGACGAGGAAATCACCATAAAATACATACAATTTAAAAAGAAACGAAGAGTCCAAGTACATCAACGACTACAACCCAGTGATTTTGTCCATGTGGAATGCTAACATGGATATTCAATTTGTTGCTGACAACTCTATTGCTGTGGCTCGATATGTGACGTCTTACATCACAAAAAAAGAAAAGACAGAACTGAAGGAAATGTGGGAGGACATTTCACATGAAAAGAGTCTAAGCAAGAAATTATACAGTTACAGTCTGAAGATGTTATCGCATCGAAAAATTGGAGCATATGAATGTTCTGATCGATTGTCATCAGCAAGTCTCTATGCCAAATCTAGAACCATCATTTGGGTGAGTCTAGGTCTTGCTGCAACACGAAATCGAGTTTTGAAATCTGTACAAGAAATAGAGTATTTGGTGGAGAAAGAACCAGAAAGTACAGATATTTTGAAGACAAACATGTTGGATACATACTATCCAAATAGAAGTAGTCATCTTGAGAACAGTTGTTTGTATGAAGTTCTGCAAAACTATATTTATAAGAGAACCATCAGAGAAGATATCAACAATGGAATATATGCTATCATTGGGTGTGAAGGATGTCTAGTGAGACAGAAAAAAGGCCATTTGATTAATCATCAAAAATTGAGTTGCGAAAATCCAGAGAAAAGGATATTTTACTATTTAGCTCTTTTGCAACTCTTTAAGCCATGGCATACAGAAGAGAAACTACTTGGTGATTTTCTGTGTTACGAAGATTCTTTTAATGCAACCAAGGATACCATAGAATGTCCTGTTTTTCCAAATTATCTGCAAATATTGAACGAAGAAATATAGCAAGAAGCCACAATTGCTGCAGAGATTGCTAGAGACAGTTCTCAAGACAGTCAGAGTTCTGCTTCATTGAGTCAGGATCCACTTGGAGGACCAATTATTCAAAATGAAGCTGCCACTGCCATGGATGAGGTGGAAAGAGCTATGGAACAAGCTCAAGATGATGTAGTTAACTTAGAAGATTTGGTGAAACAACTAAACCTTGAGCAGAAACAGATATATGAAGAAGTCACAGAACAGATTGAACATGGATTCACTCATGAGAAAAAAGAGTGCTCATGTACATCATTTAAACCAGTCCAACTGTACGTAAGTGGAGAAGCGGGAACTGGAAAAAGTTTTCTGATTAAAGCAATTGCAACTTATCTGCAGAAAAGGACTGAATCACCGCTGTCTTGTGTTGTTACCGCTCCAACTAGGCTGGCAGCACATAACATTAAAGGGATTACTTTACATCGTTTACTGATGCTGCCAGTGGAGCATGATAACAAATTGCAATATCACAAGCTATCTGGAGATGTGTGTTCCGAAGTTTCGAGAGTCCTGAAGAAAATGAAACTTCTTATCATTGATGAAGTAAGCATGGTGTCAAATATAATGCTTGCTTTTGTGCATTTGAGAATGCAAGAAATTCTTAGAACAGACTATGATGTCTTATTTGGAGGAAAACATATTATTGTTTTTGGAGATCTCCTGCAGTTGACTCCAGTGAAATAACAACCTGTGTTCAAAATGCTCACGCATGAAGATACCAGGAAGTGCCTAGGAAGCATTGGAAACGTTAATATATGGTTAAACTTCAAATATGCAGAACTGCTTCAAAATATGCGGCAGGCAAAGGATGAAGATTATAAAAAATTTCTACAAGATGTAAGAATTGGAAAAGTAAGTCAGCAAGGGAAAGAAGCTTTACATGGACGATTAATTTCAAATTTGTACCCAAATGAAAACATTGTTCCAGAGAATATTATTAGGAAAATTAACGAGAAGAAATCTGGCATATGTTTGATGCCAACTCTGAAAGAATGTTCCATGTTCAACAACAAAATGTTAAAGTTAGAAAATGAAGAGATAGTGAATCTGGAAGCTATAGATAAAATTGAACATATGGGAGCAACAATTATTTTGTCTGAAAATGTGAAATCAAAATTGGATTCATTAGAGAAGGCTATATCTAAAACTGCTGGTTTTGAAAAGACTCTGAATGTGTGTTTAAATTGTCGTATTATTTTGAGAAGGAATTTAAATGTTGAAAGAGGTCTGGTAAATGGAGCAATGGGTCATATTGTTGGTTTTGTGAATTACAAAAATAGAGATGGAATTGAAATTTTAAAAATTAAATTTGATGGCATTGATGAAATAGAACAAATTTGTCATTGTTCAGCTAAATTTTTGCTTGTGAAAGACTTATATGTTCGCCGAAAACAGTTTCCTATTTGTTTGGCATATGCGGTGACAATTCATAAATCTCAAGGTTTAAGTGCAGATAGCGCTTTGGTGAACATTGGAAGTTCTGTGTTTAAAGAGGGTATGGCATATGTGGTATTATCACGAGTCAGAACTTTATCAGGATTGTACTTGATTGAGTGTGATGAAACAAAGATTTGTGCAGATCTAGATTGTGTTAAAGAATACAATAGGTTAAGAAGAGAGTATGCTCCACATTTGCCTCAATATCCTCTGTTTGAAAAACGTGTGGTAGGCCGAAAAAGAAGAAATTACAATAATTGCAGTGAGGTAGTAGCAAAAAGACAAAAAGTAGATGAAACTGTAATTGTAAGGAGAAAGAAAAAGGATTCTGTTGAAGATGTTGTTGGATTTCAGTTTGAAAACAGTTCTGGTGTCAACTGCTATGCTAATGTAGTGTTTAATGTTGTTTTTTTTTCTTCAAAATATACAAGAACAGATTGTTGAAAATCGGGATCAAAGATTCTGTTGTTTGTTGAATTCCGTGTTTGAGAATGTAGCAGTGATAGAGCAAAAATAGAAAGTGTGTCAGTAATTCGAAATCTTTTTCACATATGTTCTGGTCAAAATCAATTTTCACAGAATATTCAGCAGGATTGTCAGGAATTTTTAATGTATATGTTTGATGTATTGGAAGATGAAGGTGTAGATATAAAAAATCTTTTTAGCCTTTCTTATCAATGGCAGCATGACTGCGACAACTGTACTTCATCAAGTACTACTAGAATAGACACTGAAAGATTTATATATTTGACTTTACCAGACTGCAAATCAGTGCTTTTTAATAATCTAGTTAAACCAGCGGATCACAATATGGTGTGTACCCAATGTAAGTCTGCAATGCTGTCAACATTATTTCTACAAAATTATGGTCAGTATGTCATTTTAATGTTCCAACGATGTAGACCTGATGGAACTAAATTGACAACTTCTATTAAAAATTTTGTGGCGTCTCAGTTATCAATATCAGGAAGAACCTTTGCAACTGTAGCTATTATTTTTCATGATGGTCCTTCTACAACATCAGGGCATTACACATGCTATTTAAAAAGTTGTAAAGGTTGGACCCACTGTAACGACACTCATTTGACTTTCAAACAACGTTTGCCTTTTGGCTTAAAAAATTCCTACCTAGTGTTTTTACAACCAAAATTTAAGTAAAGGTAATTGGCCTATGAAGACGGGAGCAGTTAATAAAGGTTATTTTGGTGTTTAAAAATATATTCTGAGTAAAAGTGATCCAGGTAATATAAAAAATTGACTTGTCATATAGGAACTGTAAGTGGATCTCATAGTAAGTGATATTAGTATTATACAAAATCATGAACATGAGTGAGTCAGAGATGGTTTTACAAATACTTAAATATTGTGAAAATGTTGTATGAGCCTTTCTTTCAGAACATCGGAAAACAGGTAATTTCAGAGTTTCTTAGAATTAATTTGAAAATATACTCATACATCTGACACTATTTGGCCAAAAGGAAAGGTACAGGAATGAGTAAAGAGTCATGACTGAAAAAAAGGAGTATATGAAAATAATGAAAATATTTCAGATGTTCTTGGAGCTTTTCTTCTAGAAAGTCGATGAAATGGATTTTTTAGTGAACAGCAGAGTACTTTGCAATGAAAAAAGGACCTCCATGATATACTATTTGGCCTCAAGGAAAAATAAGTCAATCAAAGATTAGTGTACATTTGTCATTTGTCAGTATCTTAGTTTTTTTCAAAAACACAATCTTTTAGATTGTGTTTTTTTTCCCGCTGTCATATGATGAGTAATTTTAACTCACTGTTTTAAGTGAAATTCAATATATTCTGAGAACAGCAAAAATAAACTATGTAACATGTTGTACAAGTTATTCCCTGTGGTTCCCTGTGTCTGGACTGACCACTACCTGGTGATTTGTGAGGTAAATGTTAAAGACTACTTAAAGCACCTACCCCGGGGTACCAGAAGGACCCGTAAATGGATCGAGGTTGATTTAAAAACCCTGACCTCGGCGCTCCCGGAAATGGCTTGTCTGACGAATACAGATGGAAGCCTGGATGTTGAATACGCGGACTTAATCCAGAACCTGAATAAAGCTATTGATCAGATAGCGCCGGAAAAAACTCAGTAAACAAAAGGACCTGGTAAAGAGGCTCCTTGGTTCACTCCGTTGTTAAGGGAACAAAAAAGGAAACTCCGAGCCCGGGAGAGAACCTGGAGGAAAACTAAGCAGGATACAGCAAAGAACCAATACAAAGACTCACTCCACATGTACAAAAAACTCATCTTACAAGCTAAGGCGGAGTATTATGAGTCTCGCCTGCAGAAGGCTAGGAATACCCAGAGGGAGACCTTTCAAATCCTATCGGAGTTAAGCAAAAAACAGGAGAATTCTGAGTCTCCCATAAACTGTGACACTTTCCAGGGGTATTTCTTAGATAAAGTAAAGACCATTATCCTGGAAATTAAGAATAGTATGGTGAATGGTGATACTATACATTCTGAGGCCCATAATCCTGCTCACTGCTCTATAGTACAGTTCCCTGAGATGGATGAGCTGAGCCTAGAGCAGCTAATGGGTAAAACCAAATCTGGTTCTCCAGCAGACCCATGTCCCCCGAGTGTTTTCCGTGTGGCACGGCCGCTATTGGAAGCTCGGATTATTTCTCTCCTCAATAGGTCCCTAGAAACAGGACATCTACCAAGTGATCTTAAGGAGGCGCGTGTTAGACCCCTGCTGAAGAAACCAGGCGTAGACCCGGCTGTCATGAAGAACTACAGGCCGATCTCCCAGTTGCCCTTCCTTGCAAAGGTCCTAGAGCAACACGTGCTGAAGTCCCTGTCCCTGTACCTCGAATCCCATGGCCTACTGCATGAGCGGCAGGCGGGGTTTCGAGCACACCATAGCACCGAGCTAGTGATGCTCTCGGTGCTAGATGAACTGAGAGGCATGGCTGACAGCAAAAAACCGAGCGCCCTTATTTTATTAGACCTGTCAGCGGCGTTTGATACCGTCAGCCATGACCTGCTCCTGGGAAGACTGGAGGCCTTTGGGATCAAAGGCTTGGCCTTTAAGTGGCTGCAATCCTTCCTCTTGGGAAGGACACAGAGGATACAACTGGGGGAGTTGATATCTGAGGTGGGGTTCTTAGAGTGCGGGGTACCAAAGGGCTCCGCACTGTCCCCACTTCTGTTCAATCTTTATTTGCAGCCTCTAATTGCGTCCTTGGCCGAGATGGGCTGTAGAGTCTTCAACTATGCTGACGATACTCAGCTTGTGCTCAGTATCGATAACACAGGGACAGCACAAATCCAAGCTCAAAACATCTTGAGGTATACCGTAGGGTGGATGACGGAAAACCTACTAAAGATCAACCCGGACAAGACCGAGGTATTGGTAATTCCATCTACCACCTCACCGTGGAGTGATCTGTATTGGCCTGCAGAGCTTGGACTAGCCCCAAAACCTAGTGCCAACGTAAAGAGTTTGGGGATTAAACTAGATTGTGATCTGTCAATGTGCAGCCAAATTTCCACCGTTGTTGGAACCTGCACGAACATCATTAGACAACTGAGAAAGCTAGCTCCCCTCCTCTCTCACTCTATGATGCGCTCAATTGTAGCAGCAACCGTGATTTCACGAATCGACTATGGGAATGCCCTGTACCTTGGCCTCCCAAAAACATTGACAAATAGACTCCAGGTCGTAATGAATGACGCCGCACGACTGATCTTCGGACTACCCAGACGAACAAAGGCCTCCCCCCTACTCCAAACCCTTCATTGGCTCCCTGTTAAAGAGAGGGTTGAGTTTAAGAGCCTCTGTATAGCGCATAAGGCGATCTACGGCCATGCGCCAGACTATATCAAAGCTCGTCTGGAAGTATACAACCCAAAGAGAATACTTAGATCATCGGATTCTCAGCTACTGGTCTGCCCCCGCTACAAATTAGTGACTAAGGGAGGGAGAGCCTTTTCTGTTTTGGCCCCCCAGTTATGGAACAAGCTGCCTGAGGGGCTACGCAGGGAGGTGAACCTCCTACGGTTCAGGAAATCACTGAAAACACTGTTGTTCAGAAGAGCCCTGATTGCAATGTAGTCCTGTAGCTGTGTCTCTCGGAGGAGTTGAGCTAAGTTATTGTAATAACACCGATTTCCAACGCGCTTAGAGACCTGTAGGTGATTGGGCGCGCTATAAATCTAAATTAACAATAACAATAACAATTCTATACTTTGGATTGTGTAAATTAAATTGTATTCCCATTCTCTGACACTCACTTTCCTTTTTCCATCCTCTTTCAGCTCTTTTTACTCACTTATAATGTCTTTCTCTTACTCTCTGTAACCCTGTTCCTTTACTCCACTTCTTTGACAACCCCTCATTCTCATTTCAACTGTCTGCATCGCCTCTCTCCCTTGCATAAGTTTTCAGCTTTCAGTCTCTCTGCTTTACTTTCCTTTTCCGTATTTTCCTCCTTTGTTCTTTTAGTAATTCCTGTTTACTCACTCAGCAGCATTATCGCACTCTATCACTATAAATCACCCACTCTCCCTCGCTTATCTTTGTTTGCTCCTTTCTTTTGACCTCTTCTCTCTATTTTTCGTTCACTACCTCTATGTCCTCAGTGCGTCACTCTCCTTGTGTTATGTTCACTTGTGTTTATCTACCTTATATCATTTCTTTTACAACAACTTCACTGCTCCTCTCTCATCGTTCTTCATCCCATTTCTTTTACTCTGGTTCCATTACTATCCCTCATTTCCTTTCTTTCATTTCATTTCAAAAACTTTTATTCGATTAACATTCAGTTGAATCATAAAAAGTACATCATAAAAATCGAATGAATAATTAAAAACACAGAATTATAATACAGGTAAAAACATGGTACTGTTTAAAACATGATTAAAAACCAGTGTTTATAAGTTGATCAGTAAGACAGCGATTTACAACAAATCAAGGAGAAGGGAGCCCTATGCTACAACGTATTCTCAAACATGATTTTAAAAAAAGAGCAACACATTTGGCTACATATGGTGAGTCTAACATCTGGAGTGCCAGAAAAGCTGGCCGACATGTTCTCAACCCCATTGTTCGAAGAAGTGGAATGATCCAGCGCTTGCGAGATTGTTCGTAGTAGCGACAGAACAAAGTGAGGTGGATGGTCGATTGTGGTGATACACCATCACACGGACATTTTGCCAGGTCATGTGACCAGTTTAGCTCATTTGGGAAAGTAACAAGGCGAAAGAAAGAATTAAAACGAAACCTAGTTAGAACAAATTTTTCATGGTTAGATAGAAAGAATGTTAAGTAAGGCTGAATACCAGGGGAGGTTTGAACCATAAGAATATGCGCGTTTGTTGGCTTTTTTACTTCAATTAGAAGGCGGAGATCTCTCAGATGATTTAAACAGAGAGCTTTCAACGCCGTTCTACTGATGTCTAATAATGAAGATGGTTCAGTGAAATAAGATGCGCAATTCAAATCCGTTAGGAAGTTGGAAACATATAAAAGCCATGGTATTTTATTCCAATTCTCCAAGGATAGACAGTCTTGTAAAAGGGACCGGTTTAAATGGCATTGGGGTTTAGTTCATATACGGTGCCATAGAAGAATCGGCTGGCATCTGATGTTATCAGTTATATAATCGATACCCAGCTCGATATGGGAACCGTATATTGGAGCACTTTGAGGAAGTGCCAGAATATATTTTAGAAACCGATTTTGAACCAGTTGTAAACCGTCTACGGGAGCATAGCCCCAGACACCAGCACCGTAGGTTGCTATGCTGTGGCATTTTGCATGGTAAATTTTAAGCAACTCTTTTGGGGCCGGTTTACCCAGTTTTCTTGAAAAGGAAACAAGAGCTGAGGTTGCTCTCTGAAAGAGCATTTTTTTACTTGCCACTGCTTGTTTCCAAGCTAACTGGTCGTCTATTAAAATGCCCAAATAGGGATATTCCCTACCACGCTCCAATCTAACCTGTTCTATAAAGATGGGTTTAGGGTTCTTTGCCTTAGGACCAAAGTGCATGACATAGGTCTTACTTTTGTTAACTTTTAGGCCCAAGGAGAGCATGAACTGGCAATACTTGTCTAATTGTTTTTGCAACTGAATTAATGTCCTTGCTAAAATGACGGAATCATCCGCGTATAATAAAGCGGGAATTGGGCGGTGATTGATAGATGGTAGGTCCTGGCTTCCTTCCAGCATGGCCGTCTCAACCTCATTAGTGTAGAGGTTGAACAGGAAAGGGGCCAGGACGCACCCTTGCCTTACTCCTCTATTTATTGTAAATAAGGGTGTTAATTCTCCGCATATCCCGTATCTCACGCACGCTGTGGCGTCAGAATAGAGCTCACAAAGGAATTTAATGAGGGGAGGGTCAACCCCAAGTTCAGTAAGAATGGACCACAACTTAGAATGTATCACACAGTCGAAAGCGGAGCTAAGGTCGACATACACTATATATAGGTTGACGCACTTAGCCCCAGCATATTTACCTATTAAGAGGGTTAAATTTAATGCCTGTTCGACTGTGCCAAGTCCCTCCTGGAATCCATACTGGAGGTCGGTCAGGATGTTATTCCCCGACGCCCAGTCCTGCAGACGTTCCAGGATCAGACGCCCGGCAACTTTCCCCAGGGAGTCCAGGAGAGAAATGGGCCTATAACAGGCGGGGTTGTTACGGTCCCCCTTTTTAAAGATGGGAAGTAAAATAGAGGAGGACCAAGAATCTATTAAGCCAGTTTTGGAGACTGCCGCCATCACCTGGGTGACTACAGGAGACCACAATAAAGTTTGATGGGATAAACTTGTGCCTTAGCAGGGTCATCAGCTGGCTTGACCGTTTTTGAGATATCAACTGGGGACCTCCCAAATATTTTTGAGAAGTGGGTCACCCACACGTCAGCGGGCACAGCCACTTCGAGGTGCTGAGGGGTTTTAGCGTCAATTAGAAAGGGTGATTTAACGACGCGCCAGAACTGGGAGCTGGCTTTACTTAGGCAGCTCTCATGCAGTTGAGCCCATAAGTTTTTCTTTAGTTCCTTTTTACAGTTTTGTTGGGCCATTTTGTAGTCCTTTCTTAATTTAGCTATCTCAATCGTATTTCTGATTGGATTGTGTAGAGCCTTTTTTAGGGCAGGAAGAGCTTTTCGACAAGCTGTATCAAACCATCTTAAGGATTCTTGAATACCAGCTTTGTGGTTGCGGAATAGCTCAGACCGCATTACTGATAAAATCTCCGAGAAACTAGTTAAGATCAACTGAGGTGGAGAATCCTCTGCCAGGCAAATGTTTATCCAAGGGAGGGTTTTGGATATAACATTGCCACTGATAACTACGGAGTCGATTTTGGACCATTTCACCGAAAATCCATTGACTTTGTCCATGGCCAACGATTGTTGGGTTAATTGGCTGGTCCTAGTGGGATGAGAAACACCAGTATCTATGGACAAAGTGATGCTATTGGGATAATGGTCGCTTGAGATATCAGTACCAGTGATAAACCGTAGGAGTTTGCCTTTCAGCGCTAGCGAACATAAAATAAAATCTATAGTACTAGACAAGCCCCTGCCATGAAAAGTGGGGCTGAATTCGACTGGAGGGTCCACTAAGTCATTGGCATAATCTAGTTCCAGTGTAAAAAGACTATCATTCAAAGCATTGCCTATTGGCGTGTGTGTGAAATGAGTTAGTGGACAGTCGTGTTCATCTAACAGACCACAGATACCTTTCTTGTGGTTGGCACACAGCGAAACATTGAAATCCCCCCCCCCCAAAATCACATAGCATATGTATGTTGGGTGCTTGTTACATTGTTCGTTTATGATAAAGGAGATTTCATTTACAGACTTAACACACTCAGCGGGGCAAAGGTTGTTATAGAAATTAATAAAAAGATGTAACATACAATTACTAAATACAACCATGATAATTTGAAAGTTCGGGTAGTATATAAAACAGATGATCTCTTTGAGGGTAAATTGTTTGAGATATACACCACTAAACCTCCCTTAGATCTGCCATGAGTGGTAATGCCAGCTGGGGAGTTGAACGTTTTATATCCCTGAATTTGTATGGGGTCTATAGCCTAAGTTTCCTGTAGGCAAAGTATTTGATGGGCGTTTACTGTGTCCAACCATGGTTTAAGGTTTAACTTTGAACGAAGGCCTGCTACATTCCAAAATAGAGCAGAGAGCTGATGGATAGAGGGAGTTGACTTTCTGCTGATCGACATGGGGTCGGAGGACAGAATTCCTAGGCTGGGAGAAGTATGTATTAGTGGAGCAACAGAATGTGTAGCGATGTGAACATCTTTCTTAGGAGGAGAAAGTTGTATTGATAAGGGTAATAAAATTGGTGGTTCTGGAATTGGGGCTTCCGGAATAAATGGAGTACTAGCTGTGGGGAGAGAGGTCAAAGAGTGATACGCTTGTTCTAGCGAATTAAAGCTAGGGGAGGGAGGATCAGTTCTTTCCTGATGACTGTCGGATAATGGTAAGTCCACCATTTCCAGGCAGTCATATCTGTTGGTCAGTGGCACACCTCTCCATCCGAAGGTTGGAGCTATATCTCTACCCCCAGTACTCGACCAATCAGCCCAGTCACGTCTTCTGTTCCAGTTTCCAACTTGAGTCCAGTTCCATTCTGGGCCGGAGTTATAATGTTGGACTGGAGGATAGAAGAAGGAGAGTCTTTTAGTACCAATCCCATCAGAAGTAAATTGTGAACCCCAGGAGCAGATATGCTCTACAGTATGGGGGTCCTCGAAGTTGACAATAACGCAGTCACCCTTGATAGATTTTAGCTCTTTTCCTATCCAGGGGACTCTGCGAACTGTAGTAACTCCGTTGTCAGAATAGGGGGGAAGGGGCCTATTGGCAGATAGCCAATGAAGTACCTTGTTTCTAAGGGACCAGCCCGGTTCCTCCGAGTTAGGGTTCAGCTCGGAGACCCCAGTCATAATGACAACGTAGGGGGCGGCTTCTGGGGGAAGGTGAATAGAGTGACCGCCCTTCCTCCTGTTCTTGTAAATGGAATTTTGAATCCCTGGTATCTTAGTTTGTATAAGCGGCAAAATAGTGTGCTGAGTAGGTGGAGGGGCAGGGGCTTTGGGTAAGATAGGGGTGTTAGTCGCCCGTGGAAGTGAGGGTTTATGGTGTGCGGCCGTTACAGTGGTAGCTGATTTAGTTACTATCACCCCATCATTAGAATTTTTTGGTTTTGGTTTTTGAGCCGTTGTATGGGCCGTTATGTGGCCGGGGGCAGAGCCTTTGTTAGTTTTTACGGTTGAGGTTAACTCTTCTAACTGCTTTTCTATTTTACAAGGGTAAGTTCGATTGGTTGGATGTAAGATTTAATTAATGCCCTTAACCTATCTAATAGTTGGTTATTTAAACCGCAAAGTTCACTATTGCTACCCACATTGCTGTTATCGCTGAAATTAGCTGATGTAGTGGAGAGATTTATTGTGTCAGGGGGAATAGGGTTCTCCTCATACAAAGGAGGAGCAACTTGATTGGGGGATTGGTTGATAGGAAGGGATTGGGGGTTAGGGTGCGTCGTTTTTTGGATCTGTTTGTGAAAATTATTGTTTTGCTGAGGATTCCTAATATGCGGCGGGTTCTTTTTATTCTTTTTATTCTTGGGTAATGCTCCCTCCCTTATACCCCGAATTGTAGTTAAAGTGGAGTCGTCCCTACTCGGCCTAATGAAGAGAGCCGGAGTCTTTTCCATAGACAAAGATAGCTGTGACGTCTGGAGGGCTGATAGCTCAAATGAGACTGACAGATCCACAGTACCTGGGACTATATGAGGGTCGACATGATCTTCCAGTAAAGTACCAGGTTCTGGAGGGCGCTGGGGGGTTTTGGCTGCCGCCAGTAAGCCCAACGAAGAGCGTGTAGTGGCAGTCAAATCCTGTGAGACCCTCCGTTCTAGTAAAAGTACGCCTTGATTAATGGCGTCGTTTGCTCTGGCAATAAACTGGTCGATTGGGCCAGTAGTTTGGGCAACACGGAGCGCCTTATTACTCCTGGTCCCTCTAGGTGACATAGTTCAAGGTAGTGGAACCAAAGTAAGGGGTTATACACAATGATGTAAGCTAAAGCAATGAAAATATGGCAAAATATTAAAAACGGTTTTACAAATGTCAATGGGGTGGCCCAGTCCAGTCTAACCCGGTCTTGAACGGGCTTAAACGGGCCCGCCCTTGGCCCGGGCTTTGCCCGGCGTCCCGCGAGGCGGGTGGCACGCGCTTTAGTAGCGAGTCCGGGGGCGGGGTCCGGCAGTGGCAGCTCCTGCCGCGATGTCAGTAGGGAAACGTAGTCCTACGCTCGGCGGCCGCAGATTGCAGGTGCGGCGGCGGGAGGACTACGGAGCAGCTCGGTGTTCTGTGCCCTCGCTGGTGACAGCCCGATGTGCTTGCAAGATTGTACAACGACTCGGGCTATAGTACTTGACTCAAAATACGGTCCAAAAGCCTCTCTGTAAAGTGCAAAGAGAGATTCGATGGTATTTCAGCTTTAAACAACTGTGATCCTGAAGTTCGAAAGACCATAAACAGAGTTCAAACAGATTCGGTACAGAAAGCTGTTATCTGAACGAATGAAAAATTAGTCCTTTCAGTGGTCATCCGGTACACGAAACCTTTCTTTCAATGTCCTTCTCTTTACTTTCATCACCAAATTATTTTCTCTCAGTACCACTGTTTTAGTCATATTCTCCTCTCTTTCCTTCTTTTTGCTCCCTTACTCATTTTCCTTTCCTCACTCATTGTACTCCACTTCACTCAGTTTTTCTCTTAGTGTGTCTGTCTACTAACTTCCTCACTCATTTTCCCTTAATCCTTCTATATTATCCTCTCTCCCTTCATCCCTTCACTCTATGACTCTCCTTCACTTACTCTCAGTTATCTTCCATTCCTCATTCTTCTAAATGCATCCTTTATTAGACTCCTTTCCCTCTCAGTCATTATCTTTTTACTTACTACTGTTTCCTGATTTAGTTTTGCTCACTCATATTCTTTTAGTATCTTTCTTACCTTTAGTTCATTTTTCTCTTCTTCTCTTCCTCTCTGTCAGTGAATCTATATGCCTTACTCTTACTAATTTGCTCTCCTTCTATTTCTTTTTCTCTCTTTTTGTCCTTCTACCTTACTTTATTTCCCTTTCTATGTCCTTCACTCTTACTTTATTTCTAAATACACTGTTATGCTTTTTAACCTCTTCATTTGTATCTTTTAATTTAAAATACATATTTTACTAATTATAACTTATTTTTTCTTCTTACTTTCACAGATACAAAGTGTAGTAAAAAATGTAATTAAAGTTACATTTATTATATGGTAAGTGTGACTAAAAAAATTTAGTTTGTCATCACCCTTTGCTTTAAGCTCACTAATATTTTCTCAACCAACCTCACTCCTGTTACTCTGCTTCCCTCACTTATTCTTATTCTCCATGTTTACTCCAATTTCCCTATTTCCCCTCTCATATTCAACCTATTTCAGTCCCCATTCTTTAGTTCACTTACCCTCTGTTCCCTTCCTTTGCTCCCTCACTCATTCTCTTTTTCTTAATTATTTACTTCACTCCTACACACACACACCTCATCCCCCTCCCAACACATACACACACATCTGACATACAGCCCACACACATACCACACACACACCTCATACACACACACTCCTCACACACACACACACACACACATATTCCATACACACAGATACATCCCACAATCATACCCCCACACCCACAGACCGCTCACACATATCTCACACACCCTCACCTCCACCCACACCGAAACACCCCACACACCCACACACACACCTTACACACCCACACCCCGACCTACACTCACTGACTCCCTATAAGTCACACACACTGCATTACTTACCTTTCTTTGCTGTTTCACTCACACCCATTCAGGCATTGTTTCCTTTACTCTCTCTGTCCTTTCTCTTTGTCACTCCCCATGTCTTATCCTAATTCAATTTCTCACCCTCTTTCACCCCTCTTTTCTTACACTCACTGCTGTTTTCTCACCCTCCCTCACCGTTGTTCATTTATCCCGGTTCCGTCACTACCCTTCATTCCCCATTTTTTACTGTCCTTTCTTTTTCTTTCAACACCCACTCACATTCTCCCACTATTTCTACTTTAGTCTTCTTCCTCTCTCTTCCCTTCTTCCGCTCCCTTATTCATTTTACTTTTCTCACTTTCACTCTATTACACCTTCTCTGTTTTTTACTATGTAATAAACAATCCCTCTGTGTTTCTCCCTCTAGCTCTCTTTCTCTTAACATTACTCTCTTTGTGTTCTTCCCTCATGCTAACTCCTTCATTAATTTTTTTTTCTTTGTTGGGGGAGCGTGCCCCGGTGCGCGTACCCTGTGGAAAAAAAATTGACAGAGATTCTTTAAAAATATAGGTTTATTTTTATAAATTAAAGGTAGTTCTAAAAAGAACTGTTTTTTTCTTCTTTTTGTTGTTTTATATATTTTTTTAATTTTTTTTGAACATTTTGTACTTTTTTGGCTTTTCTGAACAGTTTTATTTTTTTTTGTATTTTTTATGGGGAGAAACAAAAAAAAGGGAATTGAAAATGGCTCAACTGGAGCAAAAAACAAAAAACGGAAAAAATTAGGGTTTTTTGGGGCAATTGTGGTTGTCACCAGCAAAGACGATGAGCTTTACGCTCTTTTCACCATACGACATGAGCTTACCACAGTAAATACATGTTACTCTAAAATCTTCAAATCGTGGTTGAATGCAAGGCATCGTCTCCGTTGTTTCTGGTCCCGATGGAGTTGGTTTCTTTCTTTTGGAGGTGGTCCTTGAAGACTGGGGGAGGTTTTTGGCCAGTTCCCTCATCTCTGCACGAGAATAGTTGTTTGGATGCTTGCGGGTCATATGCCTAATCATGGTATTATTACCAAAGGAATATTTTTTGTTTGGGTTGCCGCTTGAGAGTTCTGAGCCACAGATTAGGCAAGTTACCTTGGCCGCATTGACTTTTTTCTTGCCCTCTGGGATTGAAAAAAACTCCCATACAATGTGTGGCCTTGGCTGGTATGGGGTATTGTCTTCAGCTAGCCATCTTCTCCCCTGCTCCTCTTCCTCTTCCTCCTCCTCCTCCTCCTCCTCTTCTTGACCACCAATGTACTGTTGTGATGGTCCTCTTGGTGGTGGTGGTGGTGATGGTGGTGCAGATGCTCCAGCTGCTGCTGCTACTGTAGCCATTTTAAAGTACAAAATAATTCTGTTTGTTGTTAAAACAGGTCTTCCTCAGTCAAAGGACAAAGTCAGAATAAGGAAAAAAGGTGGAGTCTTTCATCATTTGGAAAACAGAACTGTTCTTGACCAATGAAAAGTGTTATTTTCAAGTCACATGATCCGGGCTTACATCATTTGGAAACCAAAACTGATCTGCACCAATGAAAAGTGTTATTTTCAGATCACATGACCCGACGCGCTTATGCTACGCGCCCCGGGGCGCGCCCGTAGTCGCGCTCCGGGGCGCGCCCGGGGGCGCGTAGCGTAAGCGCGTCAGGACGTTGCGCGATCGTATGCGCTCGCGTGCTTCTGGGTGCGCTCACGCAGTGCGTCATATGACGCATCACGCGGCTACGCGAAACGTCACGATGTTGTTTTCATTCGCGAGAATAGCGCTAACGGGACGCTCCCCGGTACGCGCCCCGGGGCGCGCCGTAACATTGCACTTACCCGTGCGTTCACCGGTACGCGCCCCGGGAGCGCCCCAGGGCAAAAAAAAAAAATAAATAAAAATTATACAATATAAAATTCGTTATAACATTTTTTACTTTTTATACCTATAGAGATTTGCTATTAAAAAACCATTGAAATTCACTGAAAAAACCATAGGTTTCACACCAGTTATAGTTAGGAATTAGCATTTAAAAAACATATTAAATTCACTGAAAAAACCATAGGTTTCACACCAGTTATAGTTAGCTGGAAGTTTTACTCGCATAAAACCATTGAAATTCCCACGTTATAGTTAGTTGGACTCACTATAACTTGCGCGTGCAATGCAGTGATGATGACGTCACATATTACATCACTCATGACATGGTCAGTGACATCACTCATGACATCACTGATGACACCATCCTTGTGACAGAGTGACAGACCTCCTTTCACTGAAATGTAACCCTTGAAACACGAATTCAAAAATAAAAATAAAAATTTTCAAAAAAATGCAGACACCCATACCAGTTACAACAACCAATTCAGTAATTCCACCATCTATATACACATCCACTAATTCACAAACAGTTCTATATAGTCACTCATACATATACTTACTCATCATATGTAGTGATACACTTATACATCCTGTTACACACCGAGAGTCATCCAAAAGATACTCTCACACATACTCACACATGCAAATAAACTAGTAAACATCCATTTATTTGCATATACAACTATACACACACTACCACCTTACTTCTAAGGAAACTTACACATACTTACTCTCTTAAACAATCACTTATAGAAACACATAATTATTTAAACAGGAACTCTTACAATCCCTCACTCTCACATATACTCACTAATATACATCAATATGCACATATACTACATTAAAACATATCTAGTTACTGATAAAGACACTAGTGAGACAGTCATTCACTCACTAACACACACATATACACACTCATCCACCCATACAGTCCTGCACATATGCTGTCTTCAAAACACATACAAAGAGAGAGTCAGTCATTCATGCATCTATGTGCTAAGTAATACCCCCACTAAACCATACAAACACTCATACTGATACTAAGAAAAACATCTAATAACCCATATACATACACATGTACCTACTCACCAACCCATGCAGCCACTTATAAAGAAAGTGAAACAATAATACATATGTTTAAATATTTAAACATTACTCACTAATATTTATTTTTCAGAAAGACACACATTCACTGGATGGTGTCATCAGTGATGTCATGAGTGATGTCACTGACCATGTCATGAGTGATGTAATATGTGACGTCATCAGCAGTGCATTGCACGCGCAAGTTATAGTGAGTCCAACTAACTATAATGTGGGAAGTTCAATGGTTTTATGCGAGTAAAACTTCCAGCTAACTATAACTGGTGTGAAACCTATGGTTTTTTCAGTGAATATATATATATATATATATATATATGGAGGATTTAGTAGGTGCGTGACTGACTGTTTAAGTGAGTTATTACATGTGTCTTACTGAATGCATGGATTACTGACTAAACTGTGTGAATGTCTGTATCAATATGTAATTTGTCTGCTGCTGCATAAGCAGCTGCATGGGTTGGTCAGTAGCTACATGAGTGTCTATATGGGTTATTGATTGGTTGCCAGAGTATTTGTATGGGTGCCTGAGTGTGTGTGTGGGTGCATGGGAGGTGTGTGACTCTGTGCTTATATGTTTGGGTGATTGATTCACTGGCTGTATGGGTTCAATAGTGCATGTGGAAACAGCTATATGGGTGGGTCAGTATGTGTATGGGTGTGTTAATGAGTGAATGGATGTCTCAGTGGTACATGTCCAAGTAACTACATATGTGAGAGTCAGTGTATGTGAGAGTTAGAGTATATTAATGACTATATGTGAGAGTCAGTGATTGTGAGAGTGGCTGTATAGATGAGTGTGTACTTGTATCAGTGATTGTATAAGAGAGTAATTCTATGTGTGTTTCTGTTTCAATAAGTAATCTGTTGTGTGCATAACTCTGTAGGTCAGTAAATGGAAGTGTGATTTATTCTTTGCTTGACTGACTAGGTTTGTGAGTAACTCTGGATGAGTGCCGGTGTGTGAGTGTCTATTTAGGTGTATGAGTGTACATGATAGTGTTGTATTGATGAGTGACTGCATGTATGAGTGATTGTATGGGTGATTGAGTAGATGTGTGTGTAGTCCTAAGAACCAGTGTCAGTAGATATGTAGTAAGTGGTATTAGTGTGTCTATGGTTTCAAAAAACAAAGTATTCTGTATTTTGGAGTGGGTGTATCAAAGGTTATATTAGGGTGTGAGGACGTGCATCAGATTATCACATGGATGATGTCATCAGTGATGTCATTTGAGATGTCACTGACCGTGTCATGAATGATGTAATATGTGACGTCATCAGCAGTGCATTATGGGGGCGCGAGTTATAGTTAGCTGAACTAACTATAACAGGGGAATTGTTATGGTTTTGTACGAGTGAAATATCCAACTAACTATAATGTCCCTGAAACCTATGGTTTTTCAGTGAATTTCAATGTTTTTTTAAATGCTAATTTCTAACTATGCCTACAAAGGTAGGACATGTGAGGAAAGAGGAAGAAAAGCGCAGAAAGAAGGAAGACAAATGCTGAAAGAGTCAACAGAAGTCCATGAAGACGAACAGAAGTGCAGGAAGAAGCAAGAGATGTGCAGATAGAACTAATAGAGGAGCAGAAAGTCCTCCTGTGACCCCAACTTTTTACTGTCAGGTACTGGTGGTAACTGACTCTGACTAACCAGGACCGGAGCCAGTGCTATGGTAAAAGACACTTAGAATACAGTGAAAACACCTACATACACTAGGGAACACTATGCGTTGGGGTAAGCCTGTGATTAGCATGACCTCCTCAGTATTTGCCAAAGGTTAGTGCCTGGGTGTTGTGAATGTAATGACATATGTGATACACTGAAGTATGTTTTCTGTTTCCATAGTTACACGTCACATAGCGTCATCTTCGAATGCTCGGAGATTACTTATGTGACGTCATGAGGTTCCATTGCCGGATGCTGTTATCTCTGGCTGATAGCGATTCGTTATCTTTTGGCTCCCTGTGGGCCCTTATTAAATGCTATAATAAATCTTATACTATAGACTTCTGTGTCATCGAGTCCTTCCCACAACACTGGGTCATGCATGAGTACATGGGTACATAGGGGAAGATTACAGTACTGCAAGGAGAGTGCATGGTGAATTTATAAGTGCTTGGGTTTTGGCAGAGTGATTGGATAAGTACATGGTGCTGGCTGGGTGATTAAAGGAGTGCATGGGTAGTGACAAGGAGATGGCTGGACTGCATCAGTAGTGCTCAGGGGTTTGTAGCAGTGCATGTGTTAGTGCCTGGGTGATTGCTTGAGTACATGGGTAGTGATGGGATGATTACAGTGCTGCAAGGACAGTGCATGGTGATTTTATAACTGCTTGGGTTTTGGCGGAGTGATTGGATAAGTACATGATGCTGGATGGGTGATTTGAGTAGTGCATGGGTAGTGACAGAGGGATTTCTGGACTGCATGGGTACAACCTGAGTAATTGAAGGACTGATTCAGTACTGTGTAGGTTGTTAGAGGTCTGCATGTGTAGTGCACAGGGGATTGTAGCAGTGCATGTGTTAGTGCCTGGGTCATTCCATGAGTCCATGGGTACTGACTGGAAGATGAATTGGCCTTTTGGCTAGTGCAGCGGACCTCGAATATGGGGAACTGGGTTCGAGTCTTGGCAATGACTCTGAACATCCTGTGATTCTGGGCAAATCACTTGTTCTACCCGTGCCTAACAAAAATGAATGTTTCCTCATGTAACGCAACTGGTGCTGTTTAAAGTTTGCGCTATATAAAACTCTGTAAAAAAGATTAGAGTACTGCAAGGGGTGTGCAAGGTGAATTTAAAAGTGCTTGGGTTTTGGTGGAGTGATTGGATAAGTACATGGTGCTGGCTGCATGATTGAAAGAGTGCTTGGGTACTGACAGGGCGATGGCTGGGCTGCATGGGTAGTGCTCAGAGAATTGTAGCAGTGCATGTGTTAGTGCCTGGGTCATTGCATAAGTACATGGGTACTGATTGGATGATTAGAGTACTGCAAGGACAGTGCATGGTGAATTTATAAGTGCCTGGGGTTTGACGGAGTGATTGGATAAGTACATGGTGCTCGCTGGATGATTGGAGAAGTGCATGGGTAGTGACAGGGCGATGGCTGGACTGCATGGTTACTGCTCAGGGTATTGTAGCAGTGCATGAGTTAGTGCATGGGTCATTGCATGAGTGCATGGGTAGTGACTAGATGAGTAAAGTGCTGCAAAGAGAGTGCATGGTAAATTTAGAAGTGCTTGGGTTTCGGCGGAGTGATTGCATAAGTACACACATGTCACATCAGGCCCCACCTCCTCCCTTCACCACTATGCAAACACGCCCCCTGGCGGGTTTTAAGTTGGCAAATTAATTCCCCTTGAATCCTGAGGGTCCCTGGGGGCCAACTAGCCCCCCAGGTACCTCCAGTAAGAGCCACAGAGCTGCGTTGCAGGGAGGTGGTCCGAGGCCACGCTCCTTTTTATACCTCTCTGCAACCAACTCTGTGGCGTTTACTGGATGTACCTGGTGGGTAGGTGGTCCCCAGGGAACCTCAGGATTCAAGGGGACTTCAATCCCCAACTTAAAACGCACCAATGGGTGTGTGAGTGCATGTATGGGACTATATGTAGTTTGGTGTAAATGTGGTGTTTGGTCAGTGGTGTATGGGTCTGTAAGTGGGTATGTGAGTGGTTGTATGGGCATGTGAGTGGTTGTATGGATCTCTGAGTGGGTGTGAGTAGTTGTATGGGTATGTGAGTGGTTGTATGGGTTTGAGAATGGGTGTGTGGGTAAGTGAGTGGGTGTGTGAATGGTTCTGTGAATTATATCATCAGTGATGTCATTTGAGATGTCATCAGTGATTTCACTGACCATGTCATGAGTGATGCAATATGTGAGGTCAGAAGTAGTGTATTGACGGGGCATATGTTATAGTCAGCTCAGGTAACTATAACTGCTGAATTTCACAGGTTTTGTATGAGTAAAATATGAACCTAACTATAATATCCCTGTAACCTTTGTTTTATCAGTGAATTTTTAAGATTTTTTTAAAGTTATTTCCTAACTATAACGTCCCTGTGAACTTTGTTTTTTTAGTGAATTTCTAGTATGTGTGCATGTATGAGTGGCTGTATGGGTCTTTGAGTGGGTGTGTGAGTGGCTGTAAGGGTCTGTGAATAGGTGTGTGAGTAACTGTATGGGTCAGTGACTGGGTGTGTGAGTGGCTGTATGGGTTTGTGAGTGGGTATTTGAGTAGCTGTGTGGATGTGTGACCAGTTTTGTGAGTGGCTGTATGGGTTAGTTAGTTGTGTGTGATTGGCTGTATGGGTCTGTGAATGGATGTGTAGGTGTCTTTATGAATCTATGAGTGGGTGTGAGAGTGGCTGTATAGAACTATAAGAGGGTGTGTGAGTACCTATATGGGTGTGTGAGTGGTTGTGTGAATAGATTTCTAGGTGTGTGAGTGACTGTATGGGTTTATGAGTGGGTGTGTGAATGGTTATGTGGGTGTGGCAGTAGCTGCATGGGTCTGTGAATTGGTAGGTTATTGGTTTTGTAGGTGTGTGAGTAGCTCTGTGAGTGGCTCTGTGAGTGTATGTGAGAGTGCATGAAAGGGTATGTGAATGGATGTCTGAGTGTCTGTGTGGGTGTGCCAGTAGCTGTATGAGTGACTGGGCCAGAACAGAACCTCATCTGCCCCTTTATCCAACAAGATTCCACAGTTTTGCCCAAAATGTCTACACAACTGGAGCACTTTCCACTAGTTAATTAGTAAGTGATACCTCATTGGGTAATAACTAGTGCATATTATATACTACAGCTATGTAATGGACCACAAGGAAATGTCTCCGGTGATCTTGTGTGCATGCAATTTCAATGTGATTGTTCCACGAGTGTCTTGGTCCACAAATCTGTGATAACATGAATCGTCATCTAGAGAACAGGACAAGACTACAAAGAAGGGAATCTCCACAAAACAAGAGTACTTCCTCCGAACTATATGACGTAAGTACTTCTTTATTTGGTGGAGCTGTCCTCAAAATTCCTCTGCATCAAGAACGTGTCACCAGAATCAGAGGGAAACATGCTGTGAGGCCTTTTGGTATGCTATCCATCAATGTGGGAAAAGGCGGGAAGACCTTTCCATACTACTAAGTAAAATGGGGCGAGGCCAAACAAGCGGAGTTTGTAGATGATTTTGGGCATTTACATACTCAGGGTAAATAAAAGGGAAAACCCTGACTCTCTTCTCAAAATTACACATGTAGAGGGGGACTGCACAGCCTCCTTCCATGGGCAGATTTGGTCCCGGTGACGCCATCCCCAAGGGCCCATCTTTTTGATGTTGGGTGCCCTGGAGACCACCCAGGGCACCCAGTCTGTTGCGCTGGGGACCGCGGGGCAGCTTCAATACCCCCATGGTCCCTGACAGCTCCCCCTCCAGTGAAAGCCAACGTTTCTCGGCATGCAGAGAGCAGCCAAAAATACTGCTCCCTGCATGTGGGACCAATACTTTCATCTGTTTTCCTGTCCGCCTGCTGGGAGCGGACTTACTGTTTGCTCTAGCTTGGGGGGAGCTGTCAAAGCTCCCGCCTAGTGAGGGGGGCTTGGTTTGCAGGGCCAAGATGGTGGATTGTCTTAACGCTACTCCGCCACCCTTCCCCATTATCTGTTACTTTCATGTCAGGAACGGCATCCGCACACTACCAGGACCCTGCCGGCCTGCCTGCCTAAGTGCCACCCTCCTGCATACCTGCCAGGGAGTCAACTGAAACGGGCCACCCACTGCCACCATGTACTGGTGGCCTGCTATAGAGAGTGTGGAGCAATGAAGAGGCCGTGTGTCGTAGTGAGATGCAGCTGGCTTGTGGACTTGGTGTCTGGCATAGCTGGTGGCTGTCAGGAAGCAGAAGCTGGGGTCATTGTGGGGCCTCTCGAGCACTGCCTGTGTTGGAAGTGGAGTGACCGCCTCGCACTGGAGGAGCCCCGCGATTGGAGCCCGGTTGATCTGAGGAGCTCTAGAGTGAGACTGTGTCTGGGTGCCGGCCCCTTCTCCCGCCTAGAATTGTGTGTGGGCTGTGTCCTGCCTCCTTACCTGCAGCACTCTTCCCTGCTGGTTCTCCAAGTTGCAGGGCCTACCGAGTAGCATACTGGCACCCTCGAGAGTGGCTGCTACTGTCCTGTGGCCCAGGGTGGGGCCAACCACACAAGCCCTGTAAAGCAGTGGCTGGATTCCCTCCCTGGAAATTGAGGAAGCCTCATTTCCATGATCACTACTTCACCTTTTTAATACCCTATATTTATGATCATGTACTTTTCCCACCTGGCAACAATATGATCTTACTCCTCACACTGTCTGTTAAGGATGTGATTAACTGTCAGCACCTGGCATCCTAAGCTTATTTTACTGCTGCTGGTTGCTGTATTGTGGCTTTTTTTGGCTGGCACTGTCTTCAGTCCTCTGACTTTTTTGCTGACAATGCGACTGAAGTGCCATACCTTCACTTACTCCTATTGTTTCTGTCTCCCTGGAAGCTGTGAATTTCTATGTTGTTGAGACCTTTGAAATCTAGGGCTGCATATACTGTGTTGCGCCATGACCCACTGGCATGCGACCACAAGCGGATCTACGCACTATTGAATACTGGCCCCATCATACTCACTGTTCGTACCCAGGAGCTGGAGTCATGCCTGACTTAAAAGTAATAGAGGTTTTGCAGAGATAGGCCCCACATGCAATACCAACTCCAGGGCCACCTCACACTCATCTACTATGGAAGTCGATCAATTGGACCCAGAGAGACAGTTCTCTCCCCCTGGGTATTGATTTGATGCGGTATTTGAGGTTATAGAATGCTCCTGTGTCGGGGGGCGTGGCTTAAGCGCCGATGTAACCAGGAGCAAACCTCGGAGCTCTCCGTGGCCGACCTCCGTTGCAAACGATCCTGGAATGCTGTAAGGGGCCCTGGCACCGCAGACTGTTGGGGAATATCCAATGCCCATCTGGAAGACCTTTCAGGCTGGTGGACTGAGGAGCGACGGAGAAAATCAGGGATTTTCTTCTCTGCTGCAGCCCACCGGAACGTACATTAAAATGGCGGCCTGGGCCCGAGGAGTTGCTACCCACAATTAGGGATGACAAGTGTCCCTGGAGTGCCTCCTAAGTGGAATCTGGGTGACCGAGTGATGTCCGAGCCTCGACTGGGGAGCCGCTGCTAGGGGAAGCTGAGGGACAGTAAGTGCGCTCATGTGTCTCCTGGCTGCCCGTCCGAGGATGCTCGTTTGCCCAGCTGCATGGTTGATGATGGACGGTCGATCTGAAGCCCCGCAAAATGAAACGTTGGTTTAACGTTCATCTGCAATGAAAATGAACGCTTTGAGAACGTAAAATTGACAGAGTGGAAAAAAGAAGAAGCCACTTTCAAGGCGGAGTGCAAGCCTTTATTTAAAATGAACAAGAAAAAATCCATCGGAAATATGGAATGAAACACAGATGAATATATTTAGTTCACGCGAGCAACAAAAAGATTGTACACCGCAAGAGTGAGTAAAGTTAACGAATATCAGATTACACCATGGTTCAGCCCTGACGAAAATCTCTGACTTCAGAACGGGATTGGAAACGCGTCGGCCTTTTTTTCGCCTACGAGGGAACCTTATTAAGTGGGACTCTTGTGAGGGTGCAATAACATAAAACCATACCCTTAGAGAGAATCCAAAGAATATCTAATTCCCCTGTAGCGAGTCTGTTTGTGTGCTTCACAAAAGAATAAAGTGTGAATAACCTTAGCACAGGCAGGCAGACGCTGTATAATATTGACTGGTGTAACTATTGTAGAATCTACAAAATAATCTATGCAATGGTATGCTCTACCGTACTGATATGTTTTTAATGTTTTTTACTATTGTTTTTTTACTATTGTTTGCACAAATTGTTCTGAAAAATGAGATGAGTATCCCTGAATGCACTTAAAACGTATAACTGTTGCAGAAAGGAAATTGTAATACACACAAATGTTAAAGTGAGGTACAATAACTGCATGTATTGTATTTGAAATCTGCTGAATAAATAAGCAGTAATGAGAATTGGAGGCCAGGTAGTTTCTATGTGATATAAATGACCCTAAGATGGCGGCATGAGAGGTACTGCCTGCGCAGCGTTCAGACCAGTGAGCTCCATACTGCACTCCAGCGCAGTCTGAGTCCTGAGGTGCAATTGAGGTATTTCGTGCTGGCACAGAGGAGAGATGCGAGGTCCCGGGAATTAGAGCAGTGGGAGGCCGTCTGCTTGAAGGAGCTGAGGTGAACTGGGAGTGCTGGCGAGGACAGAGGAGGGAGAGAAGCGAGCTTTTCCCTCATGCTGAAGTCTGCTTGGCGGTGATTTAAAATAGTGGCTAGCCCAGCAGAGCTGACACCAGACGGAACGACCGACGGCTGCGGACAGTGAGTGCCCTGAGACTGTTACTGCCTGAATGCGCTGGTGCCTGGGAGATAGAGGCGCTTTTCATGGGAGCTTGACTGCAGCTGCGGGCAGCGAGAGAGGGTGCACGATTCCTGGCCAGCATGCTGTGATTGCCTGGACTCAAAATGGAGGTGAGCGGGACATCATCCACGCTGGGAAAAGGCAGCCTGCAATTGTGACTGGCTCTACACAGGCCCAACAGTGCTGACCGGAGGTGATTGCTGAGTTGTGCAGCTAAGTGGATGGCGCCTGGTGGCATTTTCAGTGAGGAGCGAAGAGTTGACCAGGTGAAAGACGCTGCGGAGGACTGTGTACCCCTGAGCCCTGAGGGGGGATGGGAGCGCAAAGCGTGTGAAGGACCTGGGGGCTGATGAATGTCCTTGGATGACCTGGTGCTACCTGAGGCTCCACTAAGGAGAGAGCGCTTGTGGATCAATAAATGTTAAGTGATACGGCGTCAGGGGCTACTGGCAGACACTGCATGAACCGCATCTAAGACCCCTTTGGACAGTGTGATGAGCGGGGGAGTGGACTGATGATTAGGTGTGGAGGCACTGCTGGTAGTGTGGGGCTCCAGTGCCTTGGAGAGTGGGGAGCTGGGCCGGACGGTTGTATGACTCAATAACTACTGCCTGAAGCACGACTGCCTGAACCACGACCTCCTAAACCACAAAAGTTTTAACAACGATCTATTCGTTACAACTACTTTTTTTACAACGACTTCTTGAACAAAGAAATTCCTTTAATTAGTATTTTTTTGTGGGGGGAAAACCCCCCAAAAATCCCTTTATAACGTGTTGCAAGATTTGAAAGTGATTACACGTCATATTTAATACAAATGTAAAACAACTCATTTTAAAAATTATACTTATAAAAATAATTTTAAGTATTAAAAAAAATATTCATTTAAAGAAATGACCTACCTTTGACGCCAGCCAGGATGCATACGAAACGATGCTAATGTTAACTTTTTTTTCTTAACCTATCGCGGGAGACATTTTGTGATTGGGCAGAGATGAGTAACGTATCACTCCAACAAAGCCCAATCGTAGTGAGCGTAAGGGGATGGTAGGCGGAAGACAGCGGAGAGAAGTGATGTGGCCGTCAAGTCGTGGTTCCGGCCGTCGTGGTTCCGGCATTCGATGTTGAGCAGTCTTCGTTGTTCTCTCCGCGTTGTTCAGGTGAGTCGTTGCTCAAGCATCGTGGTTTAGGATGTTTCCCGGGCCGGACTGCTGCAAGGGTGAAGGAAACAACGACTTCAGACGCATGGGAATGTTCTGATGATGTGACCGAGCACGCCCTGCACCACTGGGACACGCAAGGAGACCTGTCTACATGCAGAGAGGGCGAGTCTGGCTTTGCACAGTGCTATTTCTACATAGCGACGAGGGTGGTTGCTCCGGAAGGGCCTGCTCCCAGTCAACTTGAGACTCTGGGGGTAGCCACTTGGAGAAACTGCCAGGAGAGACCAACGGCTCAACGGGCATCTGGCGTGGACTGGTCAGCACGGCCTTGGGGGGAGAACAGACATTACGCCGCCTAACTGGAGAGGAGGAGGCTTGTAAAACCTCCTGTTATATTCTTGGCTTCTGTTGCCTGCAAACTTCAAGATGGGCAGAGTGTCCAGGAAAATGGGTTTTGAGGTCCTGCTGATGGAGGAGACAGAGCAACATACGGACGATGAAGACACTGCCGCTGGGGGGCAAGGGCCTAGACAAACTGGAGACCCGTCACTAGGAGATATTATGCAGGCCATTGTCGCTGCGCGGGAGGCGCTGGAGGCGAGAATAGCCGCCATTGGCTCGGATCTCACCCTATTGAAAGACAATCACCGAAAACTCAAAAAGAGAGTGGCGATCAACGAAACTACCATGAAAGATGTACCGGACACAGTGGCAAATCTTCAAGCGTCACTGAAAGAAGTGGTGAATAGGGTCAAAGTGCTGGAGATCAGGCCAGAGGACAGTGAGGGGAGCTCAGGGTGAAATAATCTCCGTATCGTAGGAGTCCCGGAATGTGAGGAGGGGTCCGACGCGGTTCAGTTTTTGGAAACTTGTCTGGAAACAGAAGTGGCACCTGAGGGCTTGTCATCCTTTTATGCGCTGGAACGCGCACACAGGGTGCCGGCACGTGTGCTGAAACCAGGGGCTCCGCCCCGTCCTTTGGTGGTGAGACTGCTGCATTACAGAGACCGAGACTTCATATTGCAGATGGTCCGGGAACACCAGAACCTACAGATTGGGAACAGTAAGGTGATGATCTTCCCAGATTACAATCGGGAGGTGCATCGACAGAGGGCCTCTTTCATGGCAGTCAAGCGAAAGTTGCATCAGATGCATCTCTCTTACGCCATGCTGTTCCCAGCCCGCCTCAGGGTGACTGCAGACTCGGACGTGCACTTCTTTCTCACCCCGCAGGCTGCATGGGATTGGTTAGAAGCCCGGGGCAACGCTGGAACGCGCTCCCCAGGATCCGCTTCTCCTCTGGCCCAGTTGCCCGATTCATCACCGTTGCAGAGACCCATCTCCCCTGCTGAGCTTCAGTAGGAACGTGACCGAGCAGTGCGGGCAGTGGCAGTCATTAGCCGGGTTGAAGTCAGTCCGACTAGCACTGGCACAGATAATGAGAGAGCTAGGATGGAGAGCTCGGGATCGAGCAGTGTGCTGGGACTCTCTGACACTGAACTTCCGGATGTCACTCCACAGACAGCAGATGGGTTATTCAGGTGAACAGCCTGCAAGGAGTAGGAGGCACAAGATGATACGCTGCCAGAAGTGGCACTGGGCCAGAAGGACCTGAAAGCGGTGATACAGGGAGAACCTACAAGAGTTGCGGGGCCCTGATGGGTGCTTTAATTATAACGGGGGCCCGGGGGCTCTGGGGCCATCGGATGCGTGTTATACGCCACCTTCTTTCTCTGGTTCTTTGTACGAATATCTTTGTTTGGATGGAGGCCTGTTCTTGTGTACCTGTCCTGGGGAATGGGAGTTGGGTTAAGTTTGCAGTCAGGGGCGGATGGGGGGGTCAGACATGTTGCTATGGGAGTTATTTGGGGTAAGGATGTAGACTTGGAGCCATAGGTACCTCCGTAGGAATCAAAATTATGTCCTGGAATGTACGGGGGATGCACACTATGGGCCGGCGGCACAAAATTCATGCCTACCTGGTGCGGAGAGGGGTGCAAACTGCACTGCTGCAGGAAACCCACTTGACAAAATCAGAAGGGGTTGGTGCTACAGCGTCGTTGGAGGGGGCAGATGTTTCACACCACATATTCAGCCTATGCAAGAGGGACTCTGGTGTGGGTGTGAGCGGGGGTGTAATTTCAGTGTGTTAGACAGATTATCGATACTGAAGGCAGATTCACGGTAGTGACAGGACGGCTTGCTGGTCGGGATATAACGTTAGGCAGCATATATGCTCCTAATATTGAACAGCCTGCTTTCTTGGCACAGTTATCGCAGAAACTGGCAATGGCATTGGCGGGCCCTATACTCCTGGGGGGAGATTTCAACTGCATTACTGACATAGACCTGGACCGCTCTCATCCTCCGCTCCCTGATGCTCCCGCTCATAGAAATGCTGAAGCCTGACGGGACTGGCAAAGACGCTGGGGATTGACTGACACTGCGGAGGACTGTGTACCCCTGAGCCCTGAGGGGGGATGGGAGCGCAAAGCGTGTGAAGGACCTGGGGGCTGATGAATGTCCTTGGATGACCTGGTGCTACCTGAGGCTCCACTAAGGAGAGAGCGCTTGTGGATCAATAAATGTTAAGTGATACGGCGTCAGGAGCTACTGGCAGACACTGCATGAACCGCATCTAAGACCCCTTTGGACAGTGTGATGAGCGGGGGAGTGGACTGATGATTAGGTGTGGAGGCACTGCTGGTAGTGTGGGGCTCCAGTGCCTTGGAGAGTGGGGAGCTGGGCCGGACGGTTGTATGACTCAATAACTACTGCCTGAAGCACGACTGCCTGAACCACGACCTCCTAAACCACGAAAGTTTTAACAACGATCTATTCGTTATAACTACTTTTTTTACAACGACTTCTTGAACAAAGAAATTCCTTTAATTAGTATTTTTTTGTGGGGGGAAAACCCCCCAAAAATCCCTTTATAACGTGTTGCAAGATTTGAAAGTGATTACACGTCATATTTAATACAAATGTAAAACAACTCATTTTAAAAATTATACTTATAAAAATAATTTTAAGTATTAATAAAAATATTCATTTAAAGAAATGACCTACCTTTGACGCCAGCCAGGATGCATACGAAACGATGCTAATGTTAACTTATTTTTCTTAACCTATCGCGGGAGACATTTTGTGATTGGGCAGAGATGAGTAACGTATCACTCCAACAAAGCCCAATCGTAGTGAGCGTAAGGGGATGGTAGGCGGAAGACAGCGGAGAGAAGTGATGTGGCCGTCAAGTCGTGGTTCCGGCCGTCGTGGTTCCGGCATTCGATGTTGAGCAGTCTTCGTTGTTCTCTCCTCGTTGTTCAGGTGAGTCGTTGCTCAAGCATCGTGGTTTAGGATGTTTCCCGGGCCGGACTGCTGCAAGGGTGAAGGAAACAACGACTTCAGACGCATGGGAATGTTCTGATGATGTGACCGAGCACGCCCTGCACCACTGGGACACGCAAGGAGACCTGTCTACATGCAGAGAGGGCGAGTCTGGCTTTGCACAGTGCTATTTCTACATAGCGACGAGGGTGGTTGCTCCGGAAGGGCCTGCTCCCAGTCAACTTGAGACTCTGGGGGTAGCCACTTGGAGAAACTGCCAGGAGAGACCAACGGCTCAACGGGCATCTGGCGTGGACTGGTCAGCACGGCCTTGGGGGGAGTACAGACATTACGCCGCCTAACTGGAGAGGAGGAGGCTTGTAAAACCTCCTGTTATATTCTTGGCTTCTGTTGCCTGCAAACTTCAAGATGGGCAGAGTGTCCAGGAAAATGGGTTTTGAGGTCCTGCTGATGGAGGAGACAGAGCAACATACGGACGATGAAGACACTGCCGCTGGGGGGCAAGGGCCTAGACAAACTGGAGACCCGTCACTAGGAGATATTATGCAGGCCATTGTCGCTGCGCGGGAGGCGAGAATAGCCGCCATTGGCTCGGATCTCACCCTATTGAAAGACAATCACCGAAAACTCAAAAAGAGAGTGGCGATCAACGAAACTACCATGAAAGATGTACCGGACACAGTGGCAAATCTTCAAGCGTCACTGAAAGAAGTGGTGAATAGGGTCAAAGTGCTGGAGATCAGGCCAGAGGACAGTGAGGGGAGCTCAGGGTGAAATAATCTCCGTATCGTAGGAGTCCCGGAATGTGAGGAGGGGTCTGACGCGGTTCCGTTTTTGGAAACTTGTCTGGAAACAGAAGTGGCACCTGAGGGCTTGTCATCCTTTTATGCACTGGAACGCGCACACTGGGTCCCGGCACGTGCGCTGAAACCAGGGGCTCCGCCCCGTCCTTTGGTGGTGAGACTGCTGCATTACAGAGACCGAGACTTCATATTGCAGATGGTCCGGGAACACCAGAACCTACAGATTGGGAACAGTAAGGTGATGATCTTCCCAGATTACAATCGGGAGGTGCATCGACAGAGGGCCTCTTTCATGGCAGTCAAGCGAAAGTTGCATCAGATGCATCTCTCTTACGCCATGCTGTTCCCGGCCCGCCTCAGGGTGACTGCAGACTCGGACGTGCACTTCTTTCTCACCCCGCAGGCTGCATGGGATTGGTTAGAAGCCCGGGGCAACGCTGGAACGCGCTCCCCAGGATCCGCTTCTCCTCTGGCCCAGTTGCCCGATTCATCACCGTTGCAGAGACCCATCTCCCCTGCTGAGCTTCAGTAGGAACGTGACCGAGCAGTGCGGGCAGTGGCAGTCATTAGCCGGGTTGAAGTCAGTCCGACCAGCACTGGCACAGATAATGAGAGAGCTAGGATGGAGAGCTCGGGATCTAGCAGTGTGCTGGGACTCTCTGACACTGAACTTCCGGATGTCACTCCACAGACAGCAGATGGGTTATTCAGGTGAACAGCCTGCAAGGAGTAGGAGGCACAAGATGATACGCTGCCAGAAGTGGCACTGGGCCAGAAGGACCTGAAAGCAGTGATACAGGGAGAACCTACAAGAGTTGCGGGGCCCTGATGGGTGCTTTAATTATAACGGGGGCCCGGGGGCTCTGGGGCCATCGGATGCGTGTTATACGCCACCTTCTTTCTCTGGTTCTTTGCACGAATATCTTTGTTTGGATGGAGGCCTGTTCTTGTGTACCTGTCCTGGGGAATGGGAGTTGGGTTAAGTTTGCAGTCAGGGGCGGATGGGGGGATCAGACATGTTGCTATGGGAGTTATTTGGGGTAAGGATGTAGACTTGGAGCCATAGGTACCTCCGTAGGAATCAAAATTATGTCCTGGAATGTACGGGGGATGCACACTATGGGCCGGCGGCACAAAATTCATGCCTACCTGGTGCGGAGAGGGGTGCAAACTGCACTGCTGCAGGAAACCCACTTGACAAAATCAGAAGGGGTTGGTGCTACAGCGTCGTTGGAGGGGGCAGATGTTTCACACCACATATTCAGCCTATGCAAGAGGGACTCTGGTGTGGGTGTGAGCGGGGGTGTAATTTCAGTGTGTTAGACAGATTATCGATACTGAAGGCAGATTCACGGTAGTGACAGGACGGCTTGCTGGTCGGGATATAACGTTAGGCAGCATATATGCTCCTAATATTGAACAGCCTGCTTTCTTGGCACAGTTATCGCAGAAACTGGCAATGGCATTGGCGGGCCCTATACTCCTGGGGGGAGATTTCAACTGCATTACTGACATAGACCTGGACCGCTCTCATCCTCCGCTCCCTGATGCTCCCGCTCATAGAAATGCTGAAGCCTGACGGGACTGGCAAAGACGCTGGGGATTGACTGACACTTGGCGGGCTCATCACCCGAGGGAACAGGACTACTCTTATTTTTCAGCTATGCATGAATTGCACGTCCAGTTGGACACTATCCTCTGCTCCCCGGATGTACATATGACGGTCATGCTGAGTGAGTACTTAGCGAGGACGACATCTTATCACAACCCGTTACTGATGTCTTTGAACTGTGTCCGAGTTGGGTCCACCATCCCTAGCTGGCGCCTCCGCCCAGAAACACTGGAAGACCAGGTCTTCAGAACCACCATAGGTAATGCTATTGAGGAATACTTTCAACACAACACTAAAACGTCCACTAGCTTACATAACGAGTGGGATGCATTTAAAGTCATGATCCGAGGACGTTGTATTGGGGAAGTGGTAGGAGTACGTAAAACCTTACTGAGGGATGTACAGAAAGCGGAACAAAGGCTCAGGGACATAGAGAAGGAGAGACCTGAACAGGAGGATAAACAGGAGGAACTTCTGGTGGGTAAAGAAGAAGTAGCGGTACAAGAGGATCACAGGGCATACGCGGCAAGGGCACATGCAGAGAGGGACAAATCTGGGGCACTATTAGCTTGGCTGGCCAACCCAGCGCGCAGAGGTACACGATATAAGAGCTGCACGGTGAGGATGGCGCGGTATATTATGGTCAATATGCTATCAACACGCAGTTTCTGGAATACTACTCTACATTATATCAGAGTAGGCTGGATACAGGAGTCCTGGAAGAGGGGGCTTTCCTAGACATCGAACTGCCGCAGATCGAGGTGGAGGATGCAGAGAGATTGGGTCAGCCAGTGGAGTTGGGAGAGATAAGGGGAGCCATAAAGCTTATGGCCAGGAACAAAACCCCGGGCACTGATGGGTTACCGTTTGAATTTTATGTCACGTATGTGGACCTTTTAGCCCCCCCCGCTTTTAACACTCTACAATAGATCAAAGCAGGATGGCTACCTGCCTAGCTCAACAAGAGAAGCAGTAATTGTACCCCTCCTCAAGCCGGACAAACTGGCGTTGGACCGCACAGCCTATCGCCCTCTTGCGATGCTTAATCTCGATTATAAGATCTTGAGTAGTGTTCTGGCCAGTCGACTGATGACGTAAATGACAACACTCGTGCACGAGGACAAACTGGGTTTATTCCTTCTCAGAATACGGCCATGAACATACGAAGGCTGTGCCAACTGGTACATGGCTCGGTGAATGAGGGGGGAGAAGCGTGCGTACTATCGATTGACATTGAAAAGGCCTTCGATAGTCTTGAGTGGCCATACCTGTTTAGGGTCTTGAGGGCATTTGGCCTGGGTAAGGGTTTTGTGTCCTGGACGAAGATTCTGTATAACCACTCAACAGCCAGGGTCCGGATGGGGGGGCGTGATTTCTGAGGCATGCAATGTGGGCAGGGGGACAAGACAGGGTTGCCCACTGTCTCCCCTCCTGTTCGCCCTGGCCATCGAACCGCTAGCAGTCCATGCCCGATCTGGGCGGTGTTACAGGGGATTAGACGGAATGGGTCGGGCGCACTACATTGTTCTCTATGCGTATGACCTTTTAATGTTCCCTGCCAATGATGCTGAGAAGTTACAGGGTGCCCGAGAATTGCTAGCTAGACTGGAGCGGATGGCGGGGCTCAAAGCTAACTGGAATAAGACGTGCATTTTCCCTATACATGGGGATAGAGCTGACCCGCCAGCTGGACTGGATATGAGGTGGGAGAGTAGATGCTTGCCTTATTTAGGGGTCAGAATTTATCACGAGCCCCCTGACTTGTCTACTTTACTAATTTGGAGCGCTGCCGCTTTGGGTCCTTGGAAAATATTTTGCCCAACTAAATACCATGACCACAGGCTTTTTGTGGGGCTCAGGGAGGCGTAGAGTGGCGATGAACACTATGATGCACCCTAGACAGGAAGGAGGGCTCACGGCTCCTGATTTTGAGGCATATTATCACGCGGCCCAATTTCAATGGTACGCAAGATGGATGTCGAGGAAGCTGAGGGCGGAGGAGGACCAGAGGGATATGGATCTGGGTCTTCGCCAACTCGCTCGGATTCTCCTTCAGCTGCGGTTAAGCAATAGAGAGGTGCCGAGGGATTGGTGGGTGGTGTGCCAATGCTGGAATCGCGCCAATAGGAGAATTAAGGTGGGGCCCTCGTACGTACCCGAGATCCCATTATGGCTCTGTGAGGTGTTACCACATGGAGGGGATTGGCAAAGGATGCGAGGCTGCGAAGACCTGGGGATCTCCCCTATAGGGAAGCTCTATGAAGATGGTATCCTCATACCCTTTTAAGATCTCATGGAAAAATATGGAATACCCAGACAAGACTTTCTCTTACATGCGGCACTGGCGGCAGCCATTCGTAAACACTGGAAGAAAGGGGTAGAGGAGACGCAGGCCTTTCTCCCCTGTGAGTACGTGGTCACTTCAGCGGGAATGATCAAGGCGGTCACCTGTCTCTATAAGAGAATTATGCAGGGGTCCAGAACTCCGTTAGAGGGACTGCGCATTAAATGGGAAATGGATCTGGGGACGCCTATAGAATAAAGGTCGTGAGAGATGTTGATGGAACGGGCATGGAAACTGAAAGAGGTAACCTGTAGGGACATGCAGCTGACCCCAGGAGTCTGTCTACGGCACTGGTTTCCCCACACTGCCCGTAATAATATGACCAGTAAACTCATAGACTTAGGATTAGTCCTAGCTAAAAGAGAGATCACAAGCCATTGGAAAGCAGTCACTGTACCTAATACAGAAGGATGGCTGTGGGAACTTATAAAGTGGGCGGATTGTGAGGGGGTCTTCCGATTACAAACGGCTCGGAGAACCAATAATGACAAACTACTGGAAGTGGCTAGGGCCTGGGTGGTGATGGTGGACCTGCTCAAGACTCCGACTGATGACACCGACTGACCCTCTGAAAGGGGGGACTTCTCCTCCTGCACTGGAACAGCATCTCTGCAGCGTGGGTGGGACAGATGATGGGTGAGGCGATGGGTAGGAGCCTGGACCACTGACACAATGCCTTGAACTGGATGGCAGAAATGCATGCTGAATGACATAGGGGGTAAGGGAGGGGAGCGACATGTCTGACAGGAGGGAGGGTGAGGACCTATGGGGGGAGGAGGGAAGGGGGGGAGTTGTTGTTTCTTTTTGCTAGATGCTATATTAGGTGAGGAGGAATCAGACTATGGACAAGCCCAGAGCAATATAGACTTGAAGTTCAGGATAGAATTGAGGGGAGTAATGCCATAGACGCTCAAGCAGAATGGACAACTGTCATGACGAAGTGGGCGCTGAGGTTTGGATCGGAACTGGATGGGCTGCGATTCTGATGCAGTATTCTTGTTGTATATTAAGCAGTAAATGCCTGCGTATAATATGTACCTGAGGTGTAATAACACAGATGATTGAAAATTTGAATAAAATTTGTTTACAAAAAAAAAATAGAATACTCCTGTGTCTCCTTGGAATCCAAAATTGATAATGTGGTGGCAGATCTCACATTACTTCACGCAGATCACAGAAAATTAACCAACTGAGTAATGGCCATGATACAGGCTCTCTCAGATGTCCAACTGCCACTAAATTGATTGAGCGGCAGCTACAAGACTATGATACCAGGTTCCAGCACCCAGAATCCAGAGTGGAAGATGCAGAGGGCTGATCGAGACGCAATACCTTCTGCCTTATTTGTGTCCCGGAGGGGTCGGAGGGCCAGGATGCAATCACATTTATTGAATGATGTATTGTGGAGCAAATGCTGGAGTCCTTCGTGTTGCCGTACTTCACCATTGAGAGTGCACATCGCATCCCCTCGCCGTGACCTGTTCTGGGCTCCAGTCCTCGGCCATTCATTTTCGAAGTATTGCATTTCCGTGACAGATACTGTGTGAAACCCAGAAGGTACAGGATGTCAGACTGGAAAACACATGTATAATGTTCTTTCCAGGCTATACCTTAGGGGTGCAACGCCATCACAGTTCTTTTCTAGCAGTGAAGGAGCAACTCCGAACACTGGATATAAAATATTCCTTACTCTTCCCTGTGGGGTTGAGTGTAGTGACTGCTGACAAAACAAGATTCTTTGATACACCGCAAAATGCTTGGGACTGGCTTGAGGCCTCTGGACAGTTTTCTGGTCCCCAGCTGAGTGGTGGGAGAGGAGAGCAGAGAATCATGAGGGACACACTAGGCTAACTTCTGCGGCATGGGAAACTACATCCTTCTAGCCTGATGGGAGTTTCGAATTTTGAGCAGATTATCATGGAGCGCAAGGGAGCTGTCCAGGAGGCAGCACGGATTTCTGATCCCGTTAATGGTTCTGACCGGGGGCAGCATCAGCCTGATCGTCTGGGGATGGGAAGTCCTTTGTAGCTTGCCCATCGAATACCAATTCGACAATTCTGCCATATGTCACCCCGCAGACGTCTGATGACATCATTTGATTTATGATTTGGTTTGGCTGATTTACAAGCCCCTTGCAGCACTTTTGCGCCACCATTGCGTCACTTTTTGTAATGCAGCAACAGCATAAACAATGCGCCACGTTGCGGCCCATTTACAACTTGACGCATCTATGAAGAAGCGTCACGTTGTAAAGCCCTGCGCCACATTATACCTACGTCTGGTATAATGTATGCAGGGTGGGCGTTCCCACGCAAGAAAGCCTCATAGAAGAGATGGTGTGATCTCCTGTGGTTGGTGGTGGGGGGATTTTAATAGGGTTTGAACATGAGCCTAGACCTCTCTTTTCCCCTTTTACAGTGTACAGTGGCTTCCACAAATGCATCAATGCTAAGGGACTAGATATGTCAGTGGGGATTGGTAGACATATGGAGGTCTCACAACCCTTTGACACAATTATACTCTTTTACTCTCACCCCGCATAAGTTACACGTTCGAATAGACAGGATACTGTGCATACCCAACCTACAACCTTCTATCACCTATGCCTATTATTTAGGCGGCATTCATTCTGATCACAATCTGCAATACATAAATGTTACCTGGAACACCAGACCTTCCCCGGTACCCACTTGGCACCTACAACCAGCCATGCTGGAAGACCCACCTTTCTGCGTTTCCCTAAATACTGCTATCATAGAGTACTTTGATTGCAACACTGACACTGCCTCATCGGCTCTGACAGAATGGGATGCATTAGAGGATGAACTATCCAAGATCGAACGGACACTCCTGGAACTCGAAACAGGCTCTGTCACTCAACCTTCACATGAGTCAGACCTCGCTGATATGAAGAAAACACATACAGATCTGCTTGAGCTACTGCGATGCCTGAATTAGACGGCACACTAGGCCAGGTGCATGTGACTTTGGATCATTTGAGGTCCCTTCTTGCCTGGCTGATTTGCCAGGAGTGATAGCGCAACCAATTACTGCGCTGAGGTCACCCTGGAGAGTGATGCGTTATACACAACATGAAATTTATGAGGAACTGGTTCTCCATTACACTTGGCTCTACCGATCGACCTTGATGGCGCCTGTATCAGATATCAACTCCTTCTTGTTGGAGCTCTCCGTCCCCACACTGACTCCAGATCAGCTTTTGGATCTTGGTGCCCCCATTACTTCTGATGAGGTCCAGGCTGTGAGGTGGCCCTTTGCTACTGGAATTGTGGCAGGTCCAGATGGCTTTCAATCTGTATTTTGTACAGCCTACACAAATCTTCTGGCACCACATCTTCAGCGGGTCTATGCCAAGGTGCTCCTCTCCTCCCACCACCCTGATTCTCTTTGTGAGGCTACGCTTGCCTCCTTACCGAAACCCGACAGAGATCCACTACATCTGGGCTCTTATCGCCCGTTGGCATTACTACATATGGACTAAAAAATACTAGCTATGGTGTTAGCAGAGAGGCGGGCTCCACTAGTACTCTCTTTGATACACATACCCTAGAATGGGTTTTTTCTGGCGTTTACTACCTCTTTTAATTTACGCCGCTTCGCCTTATTAATGCGATACGCCCCTCATACTTGCCGGTAGCTAGGGTGTTTAGTCCTCGATCTTGAGAAGGCGTTTGACACTATTGAATAGCCTTATCTTTTTGAGGTTCTTCCGCGATACAGCATTGGGCCCAGATATATCTGCTCGGTGAAACTTCTCTATGATACACTAACCTTAAGGGTACGAACAGATGGCCTCATCTCGGCACCGATAAGAGTATGTAGAGACAATAGACAGAGCATCCCCTTTCACCCCTCCTTTTCTTCTCAGCTATAAAACCCTTAGCTCTAGCTATGCGTGCTTTGGCGAAGTCATAGGGTATACCAATGGGTGTATGCAATATCATTATATGCAGATGATTGGCTGCTGTATGTTAGGGATACATGCTCTGTACTGTGTTGCCGTACTTTACCATTGAGAGTGCACAACGCATCCCCTCGCTGCGACCTGTTCTGGGCTCCAGTCCTCGGCCATTCATTTTCAAAGTATTGCATTTCCATGACAGATACTGCGTGAAACCCAGAAGGTACAGGTTGTCAGGCTGGAAAACACATGTATAATGTTCTTTCCGGACTATACGTTAGGGGTGCAATGCCACCACAGTTGTTTTCTAGCAGTGAAGGAGCAACTCCGAACACTGGATATAAAATATTCCTTACTCTTCCCTGTGGGGTTGAGTGTAGTGACTGCTGACTAAACAAAATTCTTTGATACACCGCAAAATGCTTGGGACTGACTTGAGGCCTCTGGACAGTTTTTGGTCCCCGGCTGAGTTGTGGTTGAGGAGAGCAGAGAATCATGAGGGACACACTAGGCTAACTTCTGTGGCATGGGAAACGACATCCTTCTAGCCTGATGGGAGTTTCGAATTTTGAACAGATTATCATGGAGCGCAGGGGAGCTGTCCAGGAGGCAGCACGGATTTCTGATCCCGTTAATGGTTCTGACCGGGGGCAGATTCAGCCTGATCGTCTGGGGATGGGAAGTCCTCTGTAGCTTGCCCATCGAATACCAATTCGAAAATCCTGCCATATGTCACGCCGCAGACGTCTGATGACATCATTTGATTTATGATTTGGTTTGGCTGTATAGTGTCTTATGTTGATTTTGGAGTATGCTCCACTGTATATTCTTCATCTACTGTATACAAATGTTGGGGCAGATTTACAAGCCCCTTGCAGCACTTTTGCGCCACCATTGTGCCACTTTTTGGTAATGCAGCGACAGCATAAACAATGCGCCACGTTGCAGCCCATTTACAACGTGACGCATCTATAGAGATGCGTGATGTTTTAAAGCCCTGAGCCACATTATACCTACGTCTGGTATAATGTATGCAGGGTGTGCGTTCCCACGCAAGAAAGCCTTGTAGAAGTGATGCAGTGAAATCTACAGGATTTAACTGCACCAATTCTAGGATGCTTCTGCATGAAAACCCTACGCCTGCTTGGAGGAGGCATAAGCAGTGATGCAGTGTATTGGGAATAGGCCTCCCCATGCATTGCTGGAGTTGCGTCAATCTTGCGACACGACTCCAGCAGTGCATGACTTTTGCGCCAACAGATGTGCCTGAATTTCCGACGCATCTGTCAATCCTTGCGCCATGGTGCGCCTTATTGTAAATACGACACATCCATGGTGGTGCAAGGGTTTCACAAGAAGTCACAGGGAAACTGATGCATCTGTACAGATGCATCAGTTTCTTGTAAATCTGCCCTGTTGTCTTTACAGGCCACGAAGAGTTGACTCCAGAGGTGGCAAACAGGATACTTTCTGCCCCCTTTGGGTGGACATGTCTGGGGGGAGTCCGATATTTGGTTAACAACTATATTGACTCCGGAGGCGGTGAACGGGATACTCTCTGCCCCCTATGGGTGGACATGTCTGGAGGGAGTCCGAGGTTTGGTTAACAATTAGATTGATTCATGGGGGCTCCACGTTCTTCTTGTATTGATAGGGGATGATGTACTTTCTGGTGTGTAAAGCCGCTCACCCCCCTACCCCATCCTTGAGGGTCCATTTTGATAGAAATAGTTTGTGTCTTAATTTGGCAGCATTATTATATTTTCATTACTGTAAGACTCAATGGCTGTCTCCTCCCTGTTTGGCAATATGCCCCTAATACTGACCAGGGTTCCTTTCTACCGTCACCATCGCAGGCACTTTTCAAATGGTGTGATCTCCTGTGGTTGGTGGTGGGGGGGATTTTAATAGGGTTTTGGACATGAGCGTAGACCTCTCTTTTCCCCTTTTACAGTGTACAGTGGCTTCCACTAATGCATCAATGCTAAGGGACTGGATATGTCAGTAGGGATTGGTAGACATATGGAGGTCCCACAACCCTTTGACTCAATTATACTCTTTTTACTCTCAACCCGCAAAAGTTACAGGTTTGCATAGACAGGATACTGTGCATACCCAACCTACTACCTTCTATCACCATGCCGATTATTTGGGCCGCACTCATTCTGATCACAACCTGCAATACATAAATGTTACCTGGGACACTAGACCTTCCCCGGTACCCACTTGGCACCTACAACCAACCATGCTGGAAGACCCACCTTTCCGCGATTCCCTAAATACTGCTATTATAGAGTACTTTGATTGCAACACTGACACTGCCTAATCAGCTCTGACAGAATGGGATGCAATAGAGGATGAACTGTCCAAGATAGAACGAACTGTCCTGGAACTCGAAACAGGCTGTCACTCAACCTTCACATGAGTCGGACCTCGCTGATATGAAGAAAACACATACAGATCTGCTAGAGCTACTGCGATGCCTGAATTAGACGGCACACTAGGTCAGGGTGCATGTGACTGTGGATCATTTGAGGCCCCTTCTTGCCTGGCTGATTTGCCAGGAGTGATAGCGCAACCAATTACTGCGCTGAGGTCTCCCTGGATAGTGATGCGTTATACACAACATGAAATTTATGAGGAACTGGTTCTCCATTACACTTGGCTCTACCGATCGACTTTGACAGCGCCTGTATCAGATATCAACTCCTTCTTGTTGGAGCTCTCCTTCCCCACACTGACTCCAGATTAGCTTTTGGACCTTGATGCCCCCATTACTTCTGATGAGGTCCGGGCTGTGAGGTGGACCTTTGGTCCTGGAATGATGGCAGGTCCAGATGGCTTTCCATCTGTATTCTGTACAGCCTACACAAATCTTCTGGCCCCACATCTTCAGCAGGTCTATGAAAAGGTGCTCCTCTCCTCCCACCACCCTGATTCTCTTTGTGAGGCTACGCTTGCCTCCTTACTGAAACCCAACAGAGATCCTGTACATCTGGGCTCTTATCGCCCTTTGGCATTACTACATATGGACAACAAAATACTAGCTATGGTGTTAGCAGAGAGGCTGGCTCCACTAGTACTCTCTTTGATACACATACACTAGAATGGGTTTTTCCCGGCGTTTACTACCTCTTTTAATTTACTTTGCTTCTTCTTATTAATGCAATATGCCCCTCATACTTGCCGGTAGCTAGGGTGTTTAGTCCTCGAACTTGAGAAGGCGTTTGACACTATTGAATAGCCTTATCTTTTTGAGGTTCTTCACCGATACAGCATTGGGCCCAGATATATCTGCTTGGTGAAACTTCTCTATGATACACCAACCTTAAGGGGACAAACAGATGGCCTCATCTCTGCACAGATAAGAGTTTGTAGAGACAATAGACAGAGCTTCCCCCTTTCACCTCTCAATTTCTTCTCAGCTATAAAACCCTTAGCTCTAGCTATGCGTGCTTTGGTGAAGTCACAGGGTATACCAATGTGCGAGAATGTGTATGCAATATCATTATAAGCAGATGATTGGCTGCTGTATGTTAGGGATGCCTGCTCTGTCCTGTATGACATACCTGACTCCTCACTCCTTTGCATGACTGTCTGTACTGCATGTTAATTGGATAAAGTCCTGTTTGTTTCGCTTCGTTCCCAGCCTACCTACCTGGTGCTCATAATTAATGGAGCTTCTTTTACCTGGCAACCGACCATGTTCTGTTATCTGGGCCTTCGAATTTACCATACTGACCTGCTTGACGGCAACCTTACAAGGGAACTTACTTCCTTAACATCGCAAATGTCTTTTTGGAAGACACTTGCCCTCTCGGTTGTCAGGGGAGTGCCTCTTTCAAACATTGTGGTGCTCCAGTGCCTTCTTTATTATTTCACAAATCTGCCGCTGTATCTCCCTCCGTCCTTCTTCTGATCCCTCGAAAAATATTAATAAACAGATCTAAAAAAAAAAAGGTCCCACCAACTGAGAGTAAACAGCTATGACCCGGGGGTGGGTACCCCGGGACATAGGGAGCCAACCCTGGGGGGTGGTGGTACCCAAGGAATTTAATGACACCAGGAGGGGGGCACATGAACCCCCTCCTCCTCTCTTAATATTTGGCCTGGCCCAGAGGAGGTGGTGTTCCCCGGGGCCGTAAATGGCACAGGAGGAGAGCGCGCGTCCCCTCCCTCTTTTTCAATATTCAGCTTGGCCCCGGGGAGGTGGGGGTCCCCAGGTCTTAAATGGCCCCTGGGACCACCAAGTATACTATTTTAAAGTTTATAGTACTCTGGTAAATATGTTTAACACTCATAAGCTTTTAGAAATCACTCACTGGATGATGTCATCAGTGATGTCATTTGATATGTCATCAGTGATGTTACTGAAAATGTCATGAGTGATGTAATATATGAGGTTATACGCATTGCATTTTGGGGGCATAAGTTATAGTATGCTCAGATAACTATAATTGCTGAATTTCACTGGTTTCATACAAGTAAAATCTGAGCATAACTGTAACCCCCTCTAACCTTTGTTTTTTTTCTGTGCATTTCTAAAGTTTTTGTTATGTTGATTCCTAACTATAACGGCCCTGTAACCTTTGTTTTTTAAGTGAATTTCTAAGGTTTTTTAAATTGTATTTCTTAAATGTTACCACTTCCCTTTGGCAATGATTGGGTGAGTGAATGCATGAGTGTCTCAGTACATCTGTGAGTGGGTGTGTGAATCTCTGAGTGGATCTGTGAGTCAACATGAGAGTGTCTGATTGGGTCAGTGAGTGGGGTGTGAGTATCTGAGGGCTCTCTGTTTTGCCCTTTTCTGCTTTGTTTTGCATTTTCTGCTTGTTTTTCTGCCCTCTGTTTTGTCTTTCCTGCTTGTTTTCCGGCCTCTGTTTTGCCTTTTCTGCTTGTTTTTCTGCCCTCAATTTTCCCTCTTTCTGCTCGTTGCTAACCTTTATTTTGTCTGTTTCTGCTTATTTCTCACCTTTATCTTGCCTCTTGCTACTGGTTCCTGACCTTTATTCTGCCTCTTTCTGATCCCTTCTGACCTTTATTCTGACTCTTTGTGCTCATTGGTAACCTTTATTTTGCCTCTTTCTTCTCGTTTCTAACCTTTATTTTGCCTTCTAATGCTGGTTTCAGCCCTCTATTTTGACTCTTTCTGCTCGTTTTGCAGCTTTATTTTGCCCCTTCTTGCTTGTTTCTGATCTTTATTCTGCCTCATTCTGCTCGTTGCTGACCTTTATTTGACCTTTTCTGCTTGTTTCTCACCTTTATTTTGCCTCTTTTTGCTCCATTCTCACTTTTATTTTGCTTCTTGCTGCTTGTTTCTGACCTCTATTCTGCCTCCTTCTGCCAGTTTCTCAACTTTATTTTGCAACTTTCTGCTCATTGCTGACCTTTATGCCTCTTTATGCTTGTTTTTCACCTTTACTGTGTCTCTTTCTGCTTGTTTCTGACCTTTATTTTGCCTCTTTCTGCTCTCTTCTGACCTTTGTTCTTCCTCTTTCTGCTCGTTTGTCAGCTTTATTTTGTCTCTCCGTGCTCCTTGCTGATATTCTGCTTCTTCCTGCTAGTTTCTGACCTTTATTCTGCCTCTTCCTGCTTTTTTCACACCTTTATCTTGCCTCTTCCTGCTCGTTGCTGACCTTTATTTTGCCTCTTTTTGCTCGTTTCTCACCTTTATTTTGCCTCTTTCTGCTCATTTCTCACCTTTTTTTGCCTTTTTCTGCTTGTTTCTTGTGTTTATTTTGCCTCTTGCTGCTCGTTTCTGACCTTTAGTCTGCCTGTGCCCACTTGCTTCTCCCCTTTATTTTGATAGTCTGTTCACTGCTGACCTTTATGTTATCTCTTTCTGTGCGTGTCTCACCTTTATTTAGCCACTTTCTGCTAATATCTGACCTTAATTCTGCCTCTTTCTGCTCGTTTCTCACCTTAATTTGACCTCTTTCTGCTCTTTGCTGACTTTTATTCTGCCTCTTTCTGCTCGTTTCTCACATTTATTTGCCCCTTTCTGCTAGTTGCTGACGTTTATTCTGCCTCCTACTGCTCGGTTCTGACCTATATTCTGCATCTTTCTGCTTGTTTCTGACCTTTATTCTGCCTCCTTCTGCTCGTTTCTGACCTCTTTTTTGTCTCTTTTGTCTCATTTCCCCAGGACCTTTATCCTACCTCTTTCAGATTGTTTCTCTTCTGTATTTTGCCTAATTCTGGTCATTGCTGACATTTATTTTTCTTCTTTCTGCTTATTGCTGACCTTTATCTGCCTCTTACTGCTCATTTCTGACCTTTATTCTACCTCATTCTGCTCTTTGCCCACCTTTATTTTGCCTCTTTCTGCTCATAGCTGACGTTTATTTTACCTCTTTCTGCTCATTGCTAACCTTTATTCTGCTTTTCATACTCATTTTGTACCTTTATTTTGCCTCTTTCTGCTCATTTCTGACCTTTATTGTGACTCTTTCTGCTTGTTTCTGACCTTTATTTTGTCTTTTTCGTCGCTTTTACCCGGGAGGTCCCTACAGTCCCAGCAGGCTTTCCGCCTCCTACGGGAGCCGGCATTGCTAGCACGAAAGAAGTTGTTAATGCATGCCGTTTATATAAATCTATCTTTGTGAAACATAAAATAAGAGATAAGATCTGAAGAATAGAATGTTTTATTGGAAGCAGGTGATAGGAAGGATTATATCAGATTTTGGGAAATAATACATCATCCTTTTTTTGTTATCATTCAACTTCCAAAACAGAGGTCATAATCTCTGCTGACTCCTGGGTAACTCATTCTAAATATATTTTTCAATCGGAACGCACTGAAGGTTTTCTACCTAACTTGCTGGGAAAGATTCTTTAGTCACCTCAGTTTTGTGCACCCTTAGTAACTCTCTCCATGTTCAAGAAGTGGTCTCTGAAATAAATAGAAGCATTTCTGGAGAGGCACCTGGCCTTACTAGTAGATATTTTTAAAACAAATATTCTTTTATGGACACCACTCCTTACGAATGTTCTGAGAGAGGATATGGTTGGCCCTTTATCTGACTTAGGGAAGACTGCCATGCTAGTGCCCATTTACAAGAAGGGAGATGGGAGCTTATGCTTCTGTTATCGCTCTATCTCACTGATAGACTCAGCTGCTGAAATTTTGCAGCGAGTACTCCTATCAAGATCAGAAAGTGGGCCAAAGAGAACAACATAATTTCAGAAGTTCAGTATGGTTTTCAACCTGGAACTGACACTGTCAAGCAGTGCTTACATTTGTACCTATTGACAGGGAAATATGTAATAACCAAGGGAGAAGCATTGCCTTTAACCTTCATTGATCTCTCAAATGCTTTTGATGTGGTAAATCACTCTAAATTATGAGCAGTTGTGGAGAACAAGGGGGTGTTAAAGGAACTGCTTTCCATTATAAGAAGTCTCCACTGGGGAACTACCATAAAGGTTAGGTATGGACCTTTGGCTGAATGTACTGAACATATTAGAACTAATCCCAAAGTTTGCAAGGGGTGCATTTTGGCACCCTGCTTATTTCTCCTACACATAAATGGTGTGAATCAATATTTATCATCTTGGGGCAAAGACATAGCCAAGACAGGAAACCGTCTTACACCAATTTTGTTTATGCTGACGATGCGGTACTAATTGCAAGAACTGCAAACGGCCTACAAACGCTTCTTGACATATTTTTTACATTTATGGAAGGCTTGATTTGAAGGTAAATCTCACAAAATCATTTGGCATGACTTTTGACCCCACTTGTACTTAGTATAAGTCTCATCAATTAGCGGGGGTCAAGGTAAAGAAGTCTAAGACCTTTAACTCTCTGGGAATATCATTTCATTCCACACTAAAATGGTACCCTCTTCTAACCTTATGTTCACCACAACTCAGTAGAGCAACTGAGGGCATATACTGATTTTCACATAGGCTACGCCAAAAACCGATAAGAGAAATGATAATCAATAAGAACAAGGAAATTCCAGTAGGAACGTATGGGGTGGGAGTGTGGGGGTACAATAATGCTGACATTTTGCAGGGTATTGAAAATGGATTTATCTGTAGACTACTTGCAGTCACCCGAAGCACAGCAGCCTTTATTTGTCGTAATGAACTATGGTTAGACTACTTAATAGATCTTATTAGTTTAGCGCCTTTGTTACTCTGGATAGCTAGTTGGCGTAAACTGGAGGTGAGTTTGATGAGGACCTTTCATAGTGATTACCTTGCTCTTGACAACAGGAAGCGGATTCCCTGGCTCGCCTGTCAGATAGACCTTTGAGCAGCTGGGTATACCAAAATTATATTAACTCTTCAATCAATAGTCCCCAGCTGCAATACAATGGCGAAACAATTGTTCTATAATTTCTGTGCAAGGCTGCAGAAGGAAAAGTCTCATTTCATGGAAACAGCTGTAAAGTGTCAGGCTGCGTCTTCCTGTTATCTTCGGGATTGTGCTGATGCTATATGGGCTCCACCTCTCGACGGCCCCAGAGTCTGAATTATTAATACACAGACTGCCGGGATAGTCAAGTGAGGGAAGGAAAGGATGGGGACAGCAGGGAGGGAGATCTGTAAAGACAACAAAAGACACCAGGGACACACTATAAGTATTCAGGTACAAGCAGACCATCTTTGTCCCTCCTTCATGGCATGCCCATTCAGTATTCCCACTCTCCTACCTGTAAAGGAAAATACTGTTGCCTCAAAACACAGGAAGAGAATAAGGTGATACCAGGTGTCTACCAACTGTAATAGGAAACAAAAGAACACATTGGAAATTGCTGTCTCTGTACCTATTATTTTACTCTACGAACTGTGGTCCAAACATACTCAACACTATCTGTGTTAGATCCTTGATCAGTAAAGTCCCACCGATATTTCGCCCTTATCTCTCTCTTTTTCCTGTGATAGGATAAATGTAAAGGATTGTGGAGAGAAATCAAACATAAACAGCAGACAAGATCAATGCCTCTTAATGTTGTCTGCGCCACTTTAATGTTAACGTTGTCTTTAATGTTCCCAGCAACCGCAGGGAAGACCTAGACACCAAATGTTCCAAGTTATATCCAATAGTTAAATGTGAGCCCAAGTATTGCCCTTTGTTTGATTATCACAAATAACACAAATTCCTCTCAAGCAAAACGGGTAATCAAAGTCTCCTTCAAACTGAGGAATCAAACAATAACGTAATCTTTCCCCGCAATAAGACGGCGGAAATGCCGGTCTCTTCCAACGGGGAAAGAGTAAGCTCGCTCAGCCGAGAGAGCTTCTGAATGCCAAAAGATACTTTAAACACAGATAAAGGCCACAATAATACCACGTACCCATAAAGAAACAAGGTACGGCAAGGATTTGGCCACCAGATCAAACGGGGTCGCTTACCGCTTTTCTCGTTACCAACCGTTCAGAGAATCAGGGCAGGAATAATCGGCCGCAAAGTTTCCCCTGACAGGAGCTTTGTTTCCTGTTCCTGCGTGGCCGCGTCGTGCGCGCGACGTGATTCCCAAGCCTGATGGAGATGTGTTTTTTTTGCTCGCCAACCTCCGGTGGAGCAGGTCAGCGCTTACCGGGGGTTCGAATCCTGACAGTACATCCCCCTTCACAAGGGGCGCTGACCAGCAGCAGGTTTCCCAGGAAACAACCAGTGGAATTTAGCCACTAGACGGGGAGCATGAACCGCCCCAGCAGGCTCCCAAGAGTTTTCCTCAGGGCCATAGCCTTTCCAGGTAATCAGATACTGCAACCTATAAATATACCGACGCTGCCCTAAGCTAAGACACGGTGGTGACGAGCTTGGAGCAGCGCTACTTGCCGGAGAGCCCAGCTGATGCAGAAAAGCCCACGGACGCTGCCCCTCCCTTTTGACGCGCTGAGAGAGACGCTGCCTTTTCTCCTGACGAGAAATCCAGCGTCCGGCGTTTCCAGCCGCCCTCGCGGGTAACTGGGATATCGAGTTCTGAGACAGAGATACCAACCCTCCAGCCTTCTAAATCCCAGGTACTGAACTGACTAACCCCTTACAGAGAATTCTTGAGTCAGATTCTTGGCAAAACAAACTTAACTTAAACTGCTACTTACTTACTCCCTCCCAAGTATTAGGCTTAGGTCAGGTACACCGGGGTAGGCGTAGTTAGAAGCACCAGTTGAGTACGATTAGTCAATGTATATATGTATGTATATCTTTTATCCATTTTTCAGTATCATATGGCTAAGAAACCATATAAATGCTTTTACAGTATTATTTTATAATTCTGTTTTTACTGTATGCACTTTACTTAACTATAAGTATTGCAATAGTAGCGATTCATTTCTCTTGTATGAGAAAAGAGACTGATCAATAAATAACATCTTTTTATTGAAGCACGCCCATCTCTTATTTCTCTACAAACTGGTGAAACTAAGAATGCACGTACTGACTGAGTAAAATAGTTGTCTTTTGTTTTCACACGACTCTAGAGATATACTCTTGATTAGGGGAGAGCAAAGTTGTCATGTTCTATGGTTGTCAGAAACTAAATCCCTTCTTGTCTATCCAGGGGGGTTAAACTCCTCCTTGCCTATTCGAGAAAGTTTCTAGTGAACTCTGAGCTAGCTGGCACACATAACTTTAAGTCTAATATCGTCAGTAGAAGACTTAGTTAACCACAGTCCTACGTCTATACTATTGAAGATATTATTCCAATGCGCAGAGCCTATTGGGATAATAGGAACTACACTACATGGCGCCCAACGGTTTGGATAGGCGATAAATCTAACGCAAGACATTAGAGTAACTCAGTCGTGCTTTTTCACACAGACCCTTTTTTCCATAAAACTCCAAAGACGTCTGGAGTGGGTGAAAGGTTAAATCCGCCAAACTTAGTAGGAGGAGACTCCTATGTATGGTTTTTGATTTATTCAACGTTGAAGGATACAGTGTTCCAAAATATTGTGCATCTAATCTTTGTTTTCTTGAAAACCTGATCTGCAACAAAAAACCTTCTTGTCAGTAAAATGTCAGACAATGAAGAAGAAAGGGAGGCAGCTAGAATAGCAGCTCAACTCCTAGAGGAAGACACAAGTCTCCTACAGCAAGACCCGGGTGCAATACTCATCCCGGTCAGCATAAGAAAAACTATAACTTTAAAACTTATAGAAAATGGACTAACACCGAGAGGTGGTACAGTCATATTCGTAATTGAGGCACACGAATATCGGCAGACAGAGGTATTCTATTCATGGATAAATTTTCCAGCAGCAAACGCTGTAACAAAGGAGTTCCATTATTACAAGATAGAGGAACCTCCGGATGAGTACACCCCTTTCGAGGAGGTGGAAATACCACTCAAATACCAAGAGCACCTGCTCTGGTTTAAAGGCGCCCTAAAACATAATGATCACATCACCAGGCTCGGTCCACTAGGTAGACCAGGAGCAACGTGGCCGGTTCTAGCCGGATACACACCACATCCAGACATTGAAAAAATTTCAATACCAGAAATTTTAACACAGTTAAAACAACTGATTAAAATACACAGACAACTAGTCCAATATGTAATGAGGACTTCAACAGTCCAACCAGCTATTAAAATTCCACAGCTGACCCCTCATCAGGGGAACACAAATAAAATCACACAACAGAACATACAGTCCTGTCTAGGTAAAGTACCCATTAAACGGGAACAAATTCCATTCTGGTTAGCACAAAAAATCACTCAAATAGAGGCGGAATTTCCAGATACCACCCCTGTGGAGAAACACAGAATTCTGACTATCTGTCTCCCAATGGGGATCGCACCACATGTGGAGGACTGTGACACTTGGGGTACAGTCTTTGCTTCCATTTACACAAAAACACATGGTGTTCCGTCCATGGCGGTAATACCAGAGGTGCTAAAACAGATTCAAAATGAATACGGTCCAGAACCTGCTTTAACTCTGGGTATGAAATTACTGAAAGACTTCAAGCAGGTCTCGGCAATATTACTAGAAAACATAAAAGGGGAAGCAGCAAATGTGGCGATCCGCCAAAGATTAAAGGAAACAGATATAGCAGACCAACCATTTGAACTTGCCAGAATCATAGAAAAATCCTATGAAGAACTAGGAAGAGATAGTTTGGGTGGGAAACCAGTGAAACCCCAACTAATAGAAAATCCTGAAAAGGTATTTATTAAAAATAATCTAAACACTTCAAAAAAGAACTGGGATGGAAATAAACAATCCACTCCCAAAGAAAAAAGATTCCAGTCCAGAGGAAGGTCTCCTCGGCGGAGAGAAAGATCTCCGGACCAAGGACACAAGTCTCCCCAGAGGGAGCCCTCTGAGAAAAAATACAACCTTAGAAATAGGGATAATTTGAAGAAACCTGATAGATATCAAGATATTGATACACGTCCCTCTCGATCTTTTCAGACTTCCTCGCAGAAATCGGAAAGAAGAGGACGGTCAGAACACAGGGAAGAGCACGTCAAGTCCAAAGACAAAGAACCTGCTCATCAAAGTAAAAAGTTACAATTTCCAAAGAAGAAGGTAGCCAGCATTAAAATAATCAAACATGCCGAGGATCCTGAGGACTCAGCTGAAAAACGGAGAGTGGGCTCAGACAATGCTAGACAGCGCAGCAGAAGTGAGCATAGCTCGCAAGATCCTGATGAATCATCTGGAGACAGTGGACACGAATGAGTACATTCAGGTGGAAACTGCAGATACCAGAGTTAGCAAACCTCATAAAATATATGAAATAACATTACGTATAGAGGGAGATAAGACTAGGAAAATAAGGGGTCTATTTTGGGATAATCTCTCCAAGGGCTATGACATCCTTCTAGCTGAAAAAGACTGGCCACCAGAGTTTGTCAGGGAGTGCCCTCATGGCGAAGAAATGATTATGCCTGCCTTCTCAAATCATATTCCAATTCATAAAAATATACACTTGCAAGAAAGTGGGCAGTAGCCCAGGCTCCTGCATTATATAAAAATCATGTGGGATGGGATGAGGACTCTCCTCCTCACAAAATCCAGTTAAAATCTCAACCGACTGCACAGAGGCAGTACCCAATTAAGTAAGAAGCTAAAAAACAGGTCAGGGAGATCTTAGATCAACTTGAATACCAGGGGGTGATTGAAACATGCACCTCACAAATGAACAATCCTTTGTTTCCTGTCTCCAAACCAGATGATTCATATCGTCTAGTTTTGGACTACAGACACCTTAACTCATGCTGCAAAACGTTTGCAGTACAAAACTCACACAGTGCGGCACTAATGAATAGCATAGTGCGCAAAAAATACAAAACAACATTAGACCTCTCTAATGGATTCTTTTGTCAAAATATAGCACCTGAAAGCAGATATTTGACCGCTTTCTCAATAAATGGCTCGCAGAAAAATTTCTTTCGTTTGCCCCAAGGGTTCAAGAACCGCCCAGGATTATTCTCAGCAAGAGTAACAGAGTTACTACAAATGTATGATGATGAGGCATTATCTTATGTCGATGACATCTATCTAACAGATGATAACTTGGATACTCACTTGAAAAGAGTGAACACCATAATACTTGGGTTCGCAGCAGAGGGTTACAAATTCAACTTCAAAAAGTCAAGAATTGCCCATCTGACGGTCCTATTTTTAGGATATGAATTATCAAGTGAAGGCAAAAGCCTGGCTAAAGATTTCCTAGAGAAATGTGCTGTAATCCAAGCACCTAGAACACTAAAAAACTTACAATCAATTCTAGGTTTCCTAAATTTCGGAAGAACTTACATTATAAATTATGCAGAGAGGGTTAAACCCCTCTATGATCTAATAAAACCAGATTTTAAAAGAATCAACTGGACTCAAAAACACACAGAAATTTTGAGATCTTTACAAACAGACATGTTAGTTAAAACAAAACTGCAAACACGCGATAACACACGCAACCTTGTGATTCGAGTCATCCCAGGAAGATGCGGATTCACATACCTAACCTCAAATGAGGGAGAAAAGGTACCAATAGGATACAAATCACACTTGTACACAAAAGCTGAAATGAAATTTAGCCCAACGGAAAAAATTCTGACCGCGGTACAAACTGCTGTAGCGAAAGAAAGAGCCCTAGCACAAGGTAAACGAATAATCATCGTGACACCAATACCAGCCCTGGAGGCGATAACAAAGGCAAGCATTCCGAATGCTAAAGCCCTACATCCGAGATGGATACAGTGGGCCAATTCCCTTGCTGCAACAGACATGGTATACGAATTTGATCCTAATTTAAAAACACAAGAATTTCTACAATATGAATTTGAATGTCCTCTGCCTACTGAAATTCTGCCTCTAGAACATTACGGCTGTATAATATATACGGACGGATCAGCACAACCCGCAGTTGGGGGTAAACATGCTTACAGTGCTGCGTGCGCGATTGTTAAAGGTCGCTGGCACAAAGGAAAATTTAAACCACTGGTCACTAAAATGCAATCTCTAGGAGATTGTACAGCTCAGCGAGCTGAACTACTAGCATTTAAGATGGCGCTTGAAAATACCGATCGTGAATTCCCCACACTCATAGTGTGCGATTCATATTATTGCGTTCAGTCTTACAATGAATACTTGCAGATATGGGTTCAGAACGGTTTTAAAGATGCAAAAGGTGGCACAATTAAGCATAAAATGCTCTGGGAACAAATAGTTCTTTTGCAAAAGGAACTACAAAAGACTCGCGTGATACATACACTGAGTCATCAACGTGATGGCGTTCACGTTGCAGGGAATTCATTGGCTGATGAAGCAGCGAAGGCAGCTGTTCAAACGGCTTCCGTAGCTGCCATCACCCGGTCAAAAACAAAAATAGACAGTGAAATACTGCAGGCTGTCTGCGCTACAGTAAAAAATGCGAAAGAAACACTCCCGAAAGGCTTTCCAGTAAAGTACTCATACATAACTGATGCGAATAACGTTCCATTTGCTCGAATCCCTGGAGTGGGGGATAGGGCAATTCCAAACATGGAACATAGGTTAGGACTCATTATAGCGGCACACGAAGGGCTCGCTTCTGTACATGCTGGCGTTTCAGCCACGGTATCATTATTAAAACAAAGATACTGGTGGCCACGAATGAGAAGACAAACTAGGAACTATGTTCTAGAATGTGAAATATGTCAAAGAATGAAGGTATCAACAGTGAAACGACCAGCCCAGACGCCCCTTCTATTCTCAGATAAACCATTAGCTTGTGTTTACCTGGACCACTGCGGTCCCTTACAAAGGGATGGTAACTATAAATATATCATGGTCGCAGTGGATTCATGCACAAGATTCATATGGATGTGGCCCCAGTGATCGGCTGACTCCAGAACTGTTATAAAAGATTTGCGAGTCTTTATCGGCACATACGCAATTGGCATGCTACATTCTGACCAGGGTCCTGCGTTTAGCTCTCGGGCTTACAAGGAGGCCATGACCAGCATGGGCATTGCATTGCAGTACTCTTGTCCCTTTCATCCTGAGGGAAACGGAATTGTGGAAAGAAAAAACCGTGACATAAAGCAATCTATAACAGCAAAGGTATTAGGTTCAGGAGCTGGGTGGGTAAAACATTTAATAAGTGTCCAACGTAGTCTTAATAATCTGCCAAGAAATTCTCTGAGAGGTCTCAGTCCGTACGAACTATTGTTTGGGACTAGAATGTTAATCCAGGACCTTGATAGTCAAACTTCAGTGGTTAAAGAAAAATGCTTTGATATCAAAGATCGTTTGGCTATTTTACAGGACTTAAACGAAACAAGAAAAGACCTGAGCAACATAAAGTTGAAACAGCAGCCAATAACCACTGAAGAGAAACCACCTGTCCCAGCAAGGCCTGTCTGGATTCCAAAAATCGGGGATCTGGTCAGAGAAAAGATCGCGGGGAAGAAGGAATTTGGGCCTTCTTACAGAAAAGCAGTTCCTGTCTTGTCTGTCAACGGGACAAGATCAGTAGTACTACCGCCCCTTGCTGGTAAAAAGGAGAACCGAGTTGTATCCATCGACCTGGTTAAACCACAATCATGTGGCCGATAACAAGTAGTAGGCCAAGTGGACTCCCAAGAAGTAGCAGAACACCAAAGTTTGCTACAAACACAGAGGTCCAAACTGAAAGACTAATCACAATTGATAAACCTACAGTAAAACAACAAGGACTATGCAACAAAGCCATGGAACTTAAACCTCTTGAAACCCAAATTAAAATATTAAATCAAGAAACACCAGTCTATAATGATGTAACCACAGACTATGCTAATGAAACAAAGAAAATTCCAAAAACGAAAAGGAATCCAGAAGCAATTGAAACAATTGACAGAACAGCATCAGGCTACTTCATCAACTTCGATGATTTTTCTGAAGATCTGAGTGAACCAGAGGAACAGCGGACAATAAAAACTTTTTTAGATAAAGCAAAGGAACTCTTTCATCAACTAAAAGAAACCTATCTGATTTCTCCATGGATTGAACTTTGGGTGGCACTAGGAGTATTCATCCTCATACTTTGGCTCATCATGGTACTATGCTTGGGACATTTCATTGAGGGAAAATATGTTATAATGGACACAGCAAGTAAGAACATCAACTTGGTCCTGAAACCACACAAGTCTTCACACATCGAGAAAAGAGATCTTTCTTCAGTAAACTTCACAGCCAATCCTATACCCGGCGGGGTAGCATGGGACAAAACTGATTACGAAATATATGGTCCGGTTGAGCTCCTGAAGTATCCTCATCAATTCAAGATTTCATTAAGTGACTTTGTGAAACCAAGCACATTTGCTGATGATTGGGACTTTGAAAGTATTAATGATATGATGTCTGATCTAGTAATGTCAGCTAAATTTACAGAACATGATTATTTGCAAGGTTCATCTAATTACGATCAAATGTTTTGTTACAACCATTATGGTAACCATTATCTACATAAATCTACTCAACCTAGAAATGTTTTAAATTTTAACCAATGGGAACATTGTGCAACTCCACCAAAAGGCAGTTCAAAAACATATTTTGATAAATATTCATACTTTTCAGGGTTCAACACAAGTAATGCAGAATCATTTTATTTCAAATTGTTAAATAAGACAGGAGTGAAAACCATGCTTACAAACACAAAATTGATATATTCAGACTCATTTTTTGAAAAAATGAATACATTCGGTTTTGATTTCTGGAACAATAACATTGAAACGAAAACGATCTGGGGCACAAAAGATTGGCAAGTGCAAGGTATAGAATCATTATTTAGAGCCTGCATGATCCCAGAACAAATTATATTTTTGAATGATACAATTCAACAGACATCCTGTCTTGGCCTAGCCAAGATTAAAGACTTAAACAAACCGTCTATTCCAAAACCAACACCCGACAGTAATAGCACTACAGATGTTGAGATAGACGTATCACATATTTTAAACCAAAACAGAACACATCCTGATTGGAAGAAATGGTTGATCTGGTCCACAGGCACAAATAACTGTCAAGACAGATTCCTGAACAAAATACAGGGGTTCACATTGACCAGGCCAGACCCAAGATACTCCCAGAGACAACATCCAGGGATTGTAACTACTTATAGTGTGGGGAAACTCTGCCTTCAATGGCTACATACATCCACACTGTCAGAAATTAAGCAACACTTAACTTTACTTAAAGAAGGTGCTGACTTGCGTGATTTCATCATGGGACCACGCAAACAGCGTCTAAAACGTTTCATAGCGGCCTCTATATATGCAGCTTACAACGAAGCTTGGAAAGTAACTCAAATTGAGACAGCAGAAAAAATACGGGAAATTGACCGTGTTAATTTGGAAAAATCACTTTCTGTTGTGGACAATGGGTTAATGACTCTGTCTTCCAGAATATATTCACTGGACAGTATTGTATCTTCTGCAATCGATATAATAGAACAAGACTTACTGATGTTGCAACACGGTCAGTCTCAATTACGTTCTATTGTACAGCTTGGCTGGACGTTACAAAATCTGCGTTCAGGCTATGTGCCTTGGCGTTTAATCAACACAACGTCACTATTTAATATCTTTAACCTTACTGATAAACAAATCAGTTTGGCACAAAAGGGTGCTGACTATACAATTCTGAGCATTGAAAAACTTGAGAGATTACCATTGACAATGTCAGAACGACCTGTCATTGAATGGATAATACATGGGATAATAAATATTCCGATAACAACTTTCCAGTTTCAATACTGCCAAAAATATATACAGGCAGGCCAGTATGAAAGGTTGGGTAAAGGATACATTGAGTCCACATGGAAATTGCCCTATACACACACATGTGTCAGTAACAACGGACAGAGTGTATTTCTTAGTGGTAATAATTGTGAAAAATCACTAAGTGGCATACTTCTGTGTCAGGGTATTAGTTTGCATGGGGCCTGTGAAGGGACTTCAAATAACCTTTCATGTCACCAGTTAGGCACACCAGCAACACAAATAGAACCATTCTTTAGAAGACTTTCGAACGGGAGTTACATTCTAAATGTAGATCACAGATGTTGTGGCTTGCTGCCAGGAAAACCTTATCTTGTAAGCGTGACTTCCAGGGTCATGTGCTGTGAAAGAGTATTGTTCCTGAATGATGCTCCAGACAGGGAGGGAAGGTTATGGCCCAGTTTAAAAATCTCTTCTATTCGAATTGATACTTTAAGCAGAATGAAGACTGTGCTCCTACAGACGCCAACCCAGTGGACGTCATCAAAAGAAACGTATGATCTCCAAGTTGCAAGGACAACGGCAGAGATTCATTCAATGTTATCAACAAATTGCCCCCTACACTTCGCAGAAATGCTGAACGAAATCTTAAATATTTCTGATACAAGTGGTATCGCAAGTGTATTTAAGACAGTTTTTTCAGGCGCTTTAACCCCATTCAAAGCGATCCTGGGTATTTTTCCAAATTTCGTCCATTCCATCTTTGGCGGACTTCCACTCCTGTTGGGACTCGTAGCAGGCATTTTATTCTTGCTACTCTTGCTTCGTTATGGCAAGCCATGTCACAGACAAGACTCCAGCAACAATGGAAGAAACAATCCTAGCTATTCGCTACCGGGACCGCATAACTAAAGTCCTTGGCTTAGCTCGGCTACGAGATTTAAATATGACCTGGTTTCTTTCATTCAGACCCATCTGGCAGAAATGTGTTATGCCTGTATTAAGGTGCATGCTATGCGGCGAAGAATGCGTGTTGGACACCTGTCTTACACTACAATCAGACGTACCATTGGATGCAGATACTTTGTTGAGTCCAGTAAAGGCTCATGCATTGTGCTGTCCCCAGCGGCTACCTATCCTGATGACGGCATTCGTGGAAACTTCACCACTACGATTGAAGGGTAGTGAAGTACAAGATGAAGGCAGCATCGACCAGGTACGACCTTCTGTAAGAAGTTCTGATCGACCCATCATTGAAAGCACTCATGCGCACGACTGCATGGTAGCGACATTTTCGAACCTAGTCGAACTTTCACCAGAAGCTGTAGACTGTTTTTTCGAGAATCTGTCTGAAATGATGTTTTCACCGGAACAGAGAGAATGATTTTAAAACAAACTTGCACACGGCGTTCCCTGAACTCTGAATTTGGCCTTCAGTCTTTTGAAAACAAAGTGACTGTGAACTATTTTTTCTCTTCTCCCCTGAATAGCGAAAACTTTTTTCCAATTCCAAAATATTTACCTTTTTGGCACTTATCTTCTGCTTAAAGTAAAACTATTCTTAGAGAACAGAACTTCTATTCTTAGGAATACTAGAGACATTACATTACCTCAACCTCTAGTTTATATGCAATTAATTGTGTTTATATGTGATGAGATGGTCTCGCAATTTTGTTTTCTGTATCAAGAGCCATTTCATGTGTAATTTCGCAAATCATTCATGCCGATATAAAATGTGCATCTCCTTATTGAATGATTATACTGCTTGAATGCATACAGTACCTATACTCATTTCGTGCATTTCGCATACACCATTTTTCAAATACAAAAATGTTTTTGGGGTGGTTCGGTATACACATGCACTGTTAGTTATGTTTACTATTGCTTAGGTTAGTAAATATGTACATAAAATCGTGGAGTGGGTGTAGTGTGTTTATCTAGGTACCTATATTGATACTCATATTTCTGACCCTTGTCCGGTTATTAATTCATTAATGTCCATACACCGGCACAGAAACCCGTCTTCAGATTAGGTCATAGCGCATGCTGTCACATTAAGCAAGCACTATCCCTTCAGCCCACTAGAAACCACACCGAGTTCTCAAAACAAATCAAACCTCCAACAGACCTGGGAAATCCCCCAAAGCTATTGCTTTGATTTCGCTCGAGAACTCCTGCAAAGAATGTAAGAACGACCAGTCCTTATGACATTCTTGCTGACGTCTTATGTCCATCCTTACGTCAAACACGGCACCTTTCAGGTATAAATATACCGACGCTGCCCTAAGCTAAGACACGGTGGTGACGAGCTTGGAGCAGCGCTACTTGCCGGAGAGCCCAGCTGATGCAGAAAAGCCCACGGACGCTGCCCCTCCCTTTTGACGCGCTGAGAGAGACGCTGCCTTTTCTCCTGCCGAGAAATCCAGCCTCCGGCGTTTCCAGCCGCCCTCGCAGGTAACTGGGATATCGAGTCCTGAGACAGAGATACCAACCCTCCAGCCTTCTAAATCCCAGGTACTGAACTGACTAACCCCTTACAGAGAATTCTTGAGTCAGATTCTTGGCAAAACAAACTTAACTTAAACTGCTACTTACTTACTCCCTCCCAAGTATTAGGCTTAGGTCAGGTACACCGGGGTAGGCGTAGTTAGAAGCACCAGTTGAGTACGATTAGTCAATGTATTTATGTATGTATATCTTTTATCCATTTTTAAGTATCATATGGCTAAGAAACCATATAAATGCTTTTACAGTATTATTTTATGATTCTGTTTTTACTGTATGCACTTTACTTAACTATAAGTATTGCAATAATAGCGATTCATTTCTCTTGTATGAGAAAAGAGACTGATCAATAAATACCATCTTTTTATTGAAGCACGCCCATCTCTTATTTCTCTACAAACTGGTGAAACTAAGAATGCACGTACTGACTGAGTAAAATAGTTGTCTTTTGTTTTCACACGACTCTAGAGATATACTCTTGATTAGGGGAGAGCAAAGTTGTCATGTTCTATGGTTGTCAGAAACTAAATCCCTTCTTGTCTATCCAGGGGGGTTAAACTCCTCCTTGCCTATTCGAGAAAGTTTCTAGTGAACTCTGAGCTAGCTGGCACACATAACTTTAAGTCTAACATCGTCAGTAGAAGACCTAGTTAACCACAGTCCTACGTCTATACTATTGAAGATATTATTCCAATGCGCAGAGCCTATTGGGATAATAGGAACTACACTACAACACAGGGTGTATTTTGAAATGCGCCGGTAAACGCAACTTTACCGCCACTGAGTTTACGTGTCCCACAACACGATAAGGCCCAATGAACCTGGGGTTAAACACACTGTGTCTTTTGAACCTTATATGCCTCGTGGACAACCACACCAAATCCCCTTTTTTGTATACTGGACAGGGTCTACGGTGTTTATCTGCCTGCAACTTGTACCTAGCCTTGGCTTTTAAGAGGTTTCCACGTGTGGCAAGTAGAATTTTGCGAACACGTGACAATCTCTCCTTAACGTCTGGCAACCTGGTGTTGGTGCTCGGGAGCAAAAGTGGGTTGAAACGAGGATGGTACCCATAGGAACAAAAAAAAGGGAGTGTGAAGAGTGGAGGAATGTTGTGTACTGTTGTAAGCGATTTCAGCCACCCACAACCAGTCCACCCATGTATCAGTGTTATCGTGTACATAACAACGTAGGAACTGCTTGAGTGTTTGGTTTAACCGCTCCGTCTGGCCATCTGTTTGGGGATGAAAACTAGTGGAGAGGGAGGACGAGATCTGCAACTCGGTATACCAGGTTTTCCAAAAACGTGCTGTGAACTGGGCCCCTCTATCTGACACTATGACCCTTGGGAGTCCATGTAAACGGACTACGTTTACCAACAGGATGCGTGCTAACTGACCTGCGGTGGGGACTTGTTTGCAGGCTATAAAATGACCCATTTTGGTGAGATAGTCAATAACCACAACTATGGCTGTTTTCCCTTGGTCTTTTGGGAGTCCAACGATGAAGTCAACTGAGAACCTTTCCCACAGGTTTTCTGGAGTAGGCATGGGATGTAACAACCCTTGGGGTTGCTGTCGATCTGATTTCATCCGGGCACACGTTGTACACTCCTTCACCCATTGACTCAGGTCGGGACGGATGGAAGGCCACCAGAATTGTCTCAATGCCTTCTCCAAGGTTTTAGCATACCCCATATGACCAGCATAGGGTGAGTCATGACACCAGGAAAAGACGGTTCTTCGCAATGCTTTAGTAGGCACTAACACTTGCGATCCTTTCATGGGTATGCCTTGTTTCATCCTCCATTCGTTATGATGCCTAAGCCAAGTACTCCATACACGCGTCTGCACCCCTTGTTGCACACTCTGTAGGAAGTTTTTTGTTTGTGTAACACAAAAGACCTTGGCGGGTTCGATAATGGCTCGGTCAGGCGTCACTGTATGCATAGTTGGATTTTCCTGTCGTGTTCAGGCATCGGCTTTCTTGTTATTTACACCTGGTCAAAAGGTGACGATGAATTGGAATTCTTCAAAGAACAGCATCCAGCGTAATTGCCTCGGGGTAAGGTGACGGGTTGCTCGCATGAATTGCAAATTACAGTGATCTGTGTAGACTGTCACCTGATGTTTGGCTCCCTAAAGCCAGTGTCTCCATTTGATGAATGCATCCCCTATGGCCAGGAGTTCCTTCTTGGCGATTGTGTAATTTATCTCGGCGGGATTCAATTTCCGAGACATTAACGCCACCGGATGGAGGTGTCCTGTATTTTCGTGTGGTTGTGACAAGACGGCTCCCAGGGCTACCTCAGAAGCATCTGCTTCCACTATAAAAGGAATATCAGGATTGGCATGTGTGAGAACCGGAGCAGTAGAGAAAGCTGCCTTCAAGTGGTCAAAAGCGTCCTGTGTTGTTTTGTCCCAAACAAAAGGAGTGTATTTTCTTGTGAGCCGAGTTAAAGGTGTCACCATAGCAGAGAATCCTCGGATAAACCTTCTATAAAAGTTGGCGAATCCCAACAGGCTTTGTATGTCTTTGATGTTATAGGGGCGAGGCCATTCTGTTACCGCCTTGACCTTTCGTTCTGCCATCACACGACCGGATGGTGTGAGCATCACTCCCAAAAACTCCACTGTTGGGACATGAAACTCACATTTAGTGATCTTACAATATAGACGGTCCTCTTGTAAGGCCTGCAACACCCGGCTCATGTGTCCAACATGTTCTTCAGATGTGGTGTAATATATCAAGATGTCATAGATATAGACCACCACAAAGTGATCAAGATATTCTCTCAAAACTTCGTTTAAAAAGAACTGAAATGCGGCCGGGGCATTGCAAAGCCCAAAGGGCATCACCAGGTGTTCAAAAAGCCCATACCGCGTCTTGAAGGCTGTTTTCCATTCATCGCCTTGCCTTATTCGAACAAGGTGATAGGCGCCTCTTAAATCTAGTTTGGTGTAGATTTTGGCGTATCGTACCTGCTCCAATAGAACAGGGATCAAAGGCAACGGATATTGGTTCTTTACCGTGATAGAATTGAGGGCTCTGTAGTCGATGCAGCATCTTTTCTCGCCATTAGCCTTCGGGATGAAAAATAGAGGAGATGCTGCAGGGGATCTTCGAGGCCTTATATAGCCAATAGCAAGGTATTTATCCAAGTATGAATGTAGGATTTCATTCTCCGGTACAGTAACGGCATAGATACGACCACTTGGGACTACCACTCCTGGAATAAGGTCAATCCGGCAATCGTATTCCCTGTGTGGCGGGAGAACTTCGGCTTGTTTGTCACTGAACACTGCTCCATACGCCTCATATACATGAGGAAAAATCACCTCCTTTTCTGCGGCAGTGGCTACGTGCAATATCGAGGCTAACGCCCGAGAGGGATTACAAGGCATCTGAATGCAATGCTCCTGACAATATAAGGACACGAATTGCACAGATTTCGAGGTCCAATGTATGTGGGGTTCATGTTTCTGCAACCACGGAAGACCCAGTATCACTCTGTATTGAGGTGCCGTAATGATGTTAAATGACAGCCGTTCATGATGATAACCATCATAGGTGAGAACGTATTCCGGGTTGTTGTATTTGATGGGTCCTGCTTCTAAATCCTTCCCATCTACGGCATACACGGTTTCGGGGTGACTCTTGGTTAAAAGGAGTGCTCCTAGGCGTAGGGCTATCGCATAATCCATGAAGCAGCCTGTGACTCCAGAATCCACCATGGCATTGATGTTCTTTTCTTCGGAATTAATAACCAGCGTCATATCAAGAAAAAGGTGGTTCTTGTCCTGAACACAACCGGGATTGATGGAAGGGATGATATTCTTGCTTGAGGCTTCCCCTTCACCCGTCTTCAAGCTTTGGAGTTTTCCGCCCGCTTATCGGTGATTCCAGCCGCGGATTGCCCGTTCCTAAACCTTCCATACTTTGGTTTTACAGGACAATCCCGGAGATAGTGCCCCTTTTTACCACAATAAAGGCACAGACCTTGTTTTCGGCGATGGTCTCTCTCACTCACTGTCAAAGAGGCTCTGACTGCGCCGATTTCCATGGGTTTGGTGGATGTCGCTGCTGTCTCTCCCGACCCGGTAAGTACGTAGGGCAGGACATAACAATCTTTTTTCTTGTGATCTCCTCTCCGCTCTTTTATCCTATGATCCAACCATAAAGTGAGCTCAATGGGAGCGGAGCAAGTGCGTGGCTGTGGGTCGATGTGTGCTAATACGTCTGTTAATTCGTCAGTAAGACCCTGGTAGAATATGGCAGACTGTTTGGATTCAGGCCAATCGGTTTCTGCTACCAGTCGACGAAAACTATTGAGATATGTGACAATGTCCGAGGAACCCTTTCGTAGTTCTAGCAGGTCTCTGTCAGCAGAAAAAGTTTCTGCTCTGCGGTCAAAAGTTTTCTCGAACTCCAGCCGAAATTCATCCCCATCATACAGCAGAGGGTCGTCCCGTCTCACCACAGGAACTGCCCATTGTGCCGCTTCCCCTCCTAGATAAGAAATCAGAAAAGCCACTCTGGCCTGGTTTGTGGAGAACATCTTGGGTTTGCAGGTGAAATGCAACAGCACCTGGGTCATAAACACTTGTACTTTCTTTATATCCAAGATCTGTAAAGACAACAAAGGACACCAGGGACACACTATAAGTATTCACGTACAACCAGACCATCTTTGTCCCTCCCTCATGGCATGCCCATTCAGTATTCCCACTCTCCTACCTTTAAAGGAAAATACTGTTGCCTCAAAACACAGGAAGAGAATAAGATGATACCAGGTGTCTACCAACTGTAATGGGAAACAAAAGGACACATTGGAAATTGCTGTCTCTGTACCTATAATTTTACTCTACGAACTGTGGTCCAAACATACTCAACACTATCTGTGTTAGATCCTTGATCAGTAAG